>NC_134484.1:45823322-45843322 GCF_040206685.1 Ascaphus truei | reverse complement strand
TGGAGTGCTACCTTACAAACATACTTTTTGTGATCTCAAAAAGGATGATTTGCGTTTTGCAGAATTTTTATTATTACCATTACCGCCACAGATTCCACAACATGTGGACGGATTTGTAGAAACCAATCCGTGAATTCAGCAATCTGTTGGTTGATTCTTAAGAATCTGGCAACGGATTGCTGAATCCGCAGATTGTATTGTATATATATATCCGTGGGTTTTATCCAATAGCAGTTTTTGACAAATCTGTGTGAATTAAAACCCTACAAAATCCATTTGCAGATTTTACACAGCGAAATGGATTTTTGTGGGAAAATGCGAGAAAATTCAGGAAAACGGATTTGGGCAGATTCACCCATCTCTAATAATAATATAACACATAATGAAAATAAGTGCATCAAACATGACAGTAACATTAAAGGAACTCCCTTCCCCGAAGAGTTTTTAATCTATGTGGTAATTGGGGAAAATTTACAGCGACAGAAGGAGGGTATTATGGTAAATGTGTCTGTAAAGTTTCAAAGTCAGTGCATCCGAGATGTATAGTATCAGCCAGCGATGCTACCCATATGCTTCAATAAAGAGGTGTGATTTTAGATAGTGTGCTTGTGATACTGGGGGAATGATAGTACTGGCAACAGTAATGTTGAAGGGGGCAGGAAGGCCAGGTTTAGGAGAAAATATGAAGAGCTCCATCTTGGACATGTTAAGTTTTAGACTGTGGAGGGCCATTCAGGTTCATATAGCAGAAAGACATTCAGAGACTTTAGTCTGTATAACTGGTGTAATTCGGAAAAAAGTTTTGACTCAGTGTCAAAACACTTTTACCTTCACCACAAGTCTGATCCAAAATATTTAAAATATATAGGTTTAGAACAGGTACCAATTGATTGGAGAGGAGGAAATAGGACCATCCAATTCGCCAGAAGGGAAACCTTCTGGATCCATAAATTACGGACATTGGTCCCGAGAGGACTAAATGTCGATATTGATATCGAAGCTTTTTTGACTTAACCATTTCTCCATTTATGTGAACTGACCTCTTCGTCATTTCCCTCTCATTTTTTAGGCACCCTTTGTCCCGTATTCATAATGATTTTTATTAATGGTTTGCATTATGTTTCTAATATATATTTTTATGTATGAATAAATATATCTCATGTCTAATTGTATATAGGAGAATCACTCTATATATGTGCCAGCATATTATCTGGGGATATTACTATGTTGTAGTGTTGTCCATTAATGATGTACTTATACACAATATTATCTAATTAATGTTACCAATTAGATGGGGTATATATATATACCAACATAGCACACTGTCAAGTATGCTTCCTGAAGAAGCAATTAGCGAAACGCGTAGAATCTGTTCCTGTGTCATTTGCCCGATTGCGCAAGTCCATTTCCTGAAGCCTCAGTTGTGAGATGAGCGGCGTCAATCTCTGCTAGCTGCAGCCCGGTACAGACGTCACTTCCGGGTACACGCGGGATCACGTCAAGGCAGCAGACGCCACCGCCGCGAAGAGACCAGGCTGAAAGCAAAGACCCCGTACATTGTACTTGCCAAATGTGAGTGTATTTCCTATTTTTATCTGTACAATACAAATCTTTGTCAACAGTATTGTCCTATGAGATTTCTTCTCTCTATTACCTCTATGAATATACCTTGGAGTCCCCTGTATACTGCACGAGTATAGATTCGAGTTCCTGCTTACAAAGCTCCCATCAGAGATAGATTAGATCTATGACATGTTTTAAACCACCTTCCAATCTGTGAGTGGGACTGACATATATATACTTCTAGCAAGAGAACGATATTATATTGGTCACACTATTGTGTGTCTTTTAATCTCTTTCATGTTCTTGTTGTGAAAAACCCTGCGCTCGCCCTACCTGGAGAAATAACTGGGGTAAGGTCAGGAGCTGAAAGGTAAATTTGTGTGTCATCAACATAGAGGTGATATTTGAACCTTAGAGATGTGATAAGGTCACCTACAGAGAGTGTGTAAAGAGAAAAGAAAAGAAGTCCCAGGACAGATCCCTGGTATACACCCACAGAGAGATCGACAGAGGGGGAAGAGGCGTTAGAAAACGAGACACAAAGCACAATAGGAGAGGTAAAAGGGAATCCAGGATAGAGCTCTGTTGCGGATACCAAGAGTATGGAGGATATGAAGGAGAAGAGGATATATATATCCTCATAAAGACAGTAACAAATACAGTATATATTGCAGTCTAGTTGTCATCATCCAAGTTGGATCAGGAATGTCCCTTATGGACAATTTAGGAGAGTCAGGAGAAACTGTACAGAGGTAGATGTGTTCAAAGAACAATGTAAATTTCTCCAGGACAGGTTTTTTTTAAAAAGGATTATAGAACTGAAAATGTTATTGATCAGGCCCGCTCTATGGATAGGAGTGATTTGATGAAAAACAATAAGAAAAAAGACAAGTCTGATAAGGTTAATTTCAACTTTGCATTTCTCACCAACTATAATAGGAGAGCTGACAAAATTAAGAACATTATAAAAAAAAAAAGCATTGGCACATTGTGAGACATGATCCAGTACTTGGAGAATTTGTTCCCGAAAATTCCAACGTGGTTTTCAGGAGAGCGAACATTTAAAAAAATAAACTTGCTCCTAGTGCATTACCTAAAACCAAGGAACCAATTGGGTCCGACAGATTAAAGGTTTTTATGGTTGCACAACGTGTAAGGCATGTAGTTTTAGAGACACAGATACATTTGTCTTTGTCTCAAATGTCACCAAGGAGAGATTTAGCATAATTAGCCATTTTTAATCACTGGTGTGCTTATTGCACTTCAGAGCCAATAGGGAGGGCTCTGTATACATGTAGGGGTGTATATATACCCCTATAGATGTAGGTGGGAGCTCCTCCTTAGGAAGCTGTCAGTTAGAACAGTGAAACTCGTAGAGTATGCAGCTCAGTTGCACGATCTGTAGAGAAGAGTGGGCCATCCTGTGACGCGCTGACAGCCAAGATACCAGGACCGGAAGTTACATGGGAGGCTGTGATGTGAGTGGACGTGATCGGAGGCATAGACAGATGAGGAAGTGGTGGGATCGCTACTCACCACACTGGGACACAGTCTTTCCTATTCTGCCTTTTGATCAGCGCCTATATGTAAGCCTTCATTTGTGAGAAAAACTTAAAAATTGCTTTATGTTGCATCTGCACTATGGGTCTGTCTCTTTCTCTTTGAGATACACTGGACCACCTGCATCTTACCAAGCTAGGGACAACGCCTTATTTTTCTGCTCTATTGTGAGTAGGAATTTTAAAGGTTTCTTCCCTGCTTAATTATTTTTTTCACCACAGTATTCTACCATGTGATTTTTCTCTTTTACATGGCATCTACCAACGCTCCCCTTATGTTTTTGGAGAAAATCATTTGGCAAGACCCCTGGAACAGTCTTTTTTAAGGGTTGAGTAGAAGTTTTCGCCTCATATTTATTTAACTTTTTGCACTATTTTAGTGTTGTAGATTTATACCACATTTGCACCTCTATATATTTTTATTCACTTTTATATAGCACCTGTCTGTTGTATTTAATTGATTTTCACTGGGAAGCTATAAGTGAGTGTCAGAGTGCCATCCATTGTTTGGTTGTAAAGCTACTCACATGCTGCATCAGGGTTGCCACCTTTAATTAAAGGCTAACCAGGAGACTTTTCGCAATATTTTTTTTTAGATTCATTTATATATTTATTTCTTTTACCTGCGGCATCTCCCAGCACCTCCCCCTGCAAGGTCCAGTCAGCATGGAACCGTGATGTCAAGTGGCGCGCATTGCCATAGCAACATAATGTCACGGGGCATCAAGTTGCGATGACAAAGGGATGCCTTATGCCGCCAAGGCGTCACGTGAGGCTCTGTTGTCATGGCAATGGAACGCCACATGGCACCGGGATTTGCAGGGGGAAATGCCGGGGACATGCTGCTGCCACCCAGAGATGTTCCAGATAAAACCGTAGCCTGGAGATATGCGGCCAAAACCCGTAGTCTCTGGGTCAAACCCAAAGAGTGGTGGCAACCCTGTGGTGCATACAGTAAAACAAAAAATAAATAGTGAAAACAAGACTCTTGCTTTAAGCAGCCTCCCCGGATCAATAAGGGAATTTGGTTTGAGAGTTCTAGATTCTTTAGTAGAAGCAGAGACCCTTCTCGCAAGGTCATTTGATCTGTCCAGGAATTGATCTAAAGGTACATTAAAGTCCCATCCAACTACAAGATATCATTTTCTATGTTCCATTATCATTGGGAAGACATTGAAATTCTTTTGATTGGTTTTCATTCGGAACATAAATATCCACTACTGAGATATATGGGGAATCTATCTTTCCTGTGACAATCAAGGGTGTTGTCTTAGAAATAAGAACCGCTACTTCTCTATTTTTCTGCTGCGTCGATATGTGGCAAAGCTTTGTCTTTAACTCTAGATTGGTCCTTACTTATGAGATGGGTTTTCTGTATAAAAATTATGTCCCCCATTCTCTTTCATATCTGAGAGTGCCAACCTTTTTAGAGGGGAGTAAGGATTCTTTACATTTATTGAGACTATGGATAAATCCTCTTGAGATTTCATGTTAATTTTAAACCTGCCATTACCACCCTGATATAACACGTATAAGAAATAGAATAAGGTAGCCCTTTTCTACTGCAGACAACTTGATGTAAAAGCATTAAGCTGTCATTAACCAAAGGTATATTTCAGAATAGAACAAGGATAACATTAAGATGGGGATAGAGCTCTTGGAGAGATACATCCAGAAGTGCTCAAGGATGTTTGATTCTGTATTCTAAGTGTTGATAGAGGAAGAGAGACCTTGCTGCAAAATCTCAAAAGAGTTGGTGAAGGGGTTGCTACCGGGGAAATATCCTAGGATAAGTGGGAGTTGTACCAGAGGGTATGATAGGTACAGTTCCCAATAATGGTGCACACCACCTTGTTGGATGGAATGGTGAAGTGTGTAAAAAAACAACTTTAATTTTGTATAATTAAAATAAGGCACACGTAAGAGCAACATATTGTATTCTAAGTTAGAAGGTGGGGGAATAATCGCTTCTATTAAGCAGGGCTGGTAAAGTCAAGTTGTTAGTGTGCTCTGCTTATAGCCTGGATGAGACTTTACCAACCCTGCTAAATAGGAGAGTTTATTCCACCTTCTAACATATATTCTAAGTATGAATGGAAGTTGTCAACTAGCACTTCTGCAGCAATTTCTTATAACGTTAAGCATGTTTATTTATAAAGAAATGTATAAGGTGTCCCAGTATGTACTTGGAACACATATTCCCCCACCCAATCTCACATAGGGTCTCCTAGGGGAATTGTTACTCTGGTTACATATGTCTGGGTGATGCACCTGCTGGCTTACAGGACTCCCGAGTCTCCCGCTTGATGGTATTATGGGGAAAATAAAAAATGCACAAATGCGCACCAGGGATTAGTGGAAGGTAATTTATTAAAAATACACAAAAACTGAGGGGATCCAACCCCACCTCAGAACAGCTGTGCAGCTGAACGACTAAGTACTACCAAGGAGAACACCTAATGGTGACTAAACCCTAAGCTGCACAGTATACAAATACAGTAAAATTTATATAAAAAACATGAAAGAAAAAAATAAACATGAAAACAACCTATCAACAGATTTGTATAGAAACCGCCATAGGGTTGGGCACTGGCAAGGGGAAACGGACACTCACACTGAGACAGTCAGCAGACTCGCGGTGTCTGCACAGGATCCGGATCTCGGCACCGCGGATATGGATAAAACCGCCGCTGTCTCCTGCAGGCTCCGTCCCAGCCCACCAGCATACATGCGCAGGATGACCTGTCGTGACCTCTACGCGTTTCGTACCAAGTACTTCGTCAGGAGGTATTATGGGGAAGGTCAGGACAGGCTTCTGGTGTTGTGCCCCAATTATACTTACGTTGGCAGCGCCTCCATCTATTGCAGGCCCCAGGGATATGGTGGAATCCTTACAGTAGAACTTCCCTCTCAGGGAGGAGAGATTCCAGTCTCACACAGCTGTGTCATTTAAATCAGGAACACTTTATTTCCACTGCACACTGCACAGCATACTCAGGAACAGCAGTTCAGGATGACCCTGGCCATTTACTCCCAGTCAGGGCCCTGGAAGCAGGTCCAGCTCTTCCACTACCCCCTGGTGAGGTAGTGGGAACAGTCTACCATGCCTCTCACAGAGGGAGGGCCTCAAGCCTGCTAGATCTCTGACAGCTCATGTGGGTAAGACTCCGCTCCTTTCAGGGTAGGAGCTAACTAACTAGATACAGGAAATGCAGTTCATTAAGACAGATCCAGCAAGAGCCCGACCCTGTCCCTTATTGGACACAGGCCTGACTGCACTGCCTTCTCTGCCTCTCTGATCTGCAGTGAGTGGGGAGAACCCATGATTACTCCTGGCAAACCTGCCCTTACTAGGGATTACTGCGCAGGACGAGGACAGAATAATAGCCCAAAAACTATCAGGGCTACATACTCAATAGAGCTCTACTTATGAATCTTGTAGTTTATTGGTGAAAACAGTCAGACAGTACAATGTTTCAGGTCCATCAGGTGCTCAGTGTCTTTGGTTACCTTTCTCAGGGTGCTGGCATCCATGCAAGCTGGTGTTGTAAGCAGTGATATTAATAAAGGGTATCAGAACTTATATCTGACAAACGGTTTCTTTATATACATATGGCAGCATACACGCTATATCTCTGAGAGTTCAGGCAGCATCTCAGAGAGGAACATGGCTTGTCACCTTTCACGTCCATGAATAATCAGCAATCCCTTGCATACTATAATCAGCAATCCCTTGCATACTACTGTAGATGGGGCTTTCCAACAACCCATAGGACACTTGGCAGGGGTGCACCCTCATTCAAGGATCTACATTGCGTCACCCTGTGCAGCACCCTCCTAGTCCCTACCTTTCAGATATACTGTAGGTGTACTTTATGGACCTGTTGCTACAGCAGCTCCTATCATGTCTTCGGAAGCCCGCATGTGAGGGACTTCATCTTGATTGCATGGCACGTTCCCCATTTACCTGCCAGGAACCAGACTCAGACACATATCATGGTCCAATCTCACAGCAGGGGCAGACTCCCTATTTATCAATTTTAAAAAAATGTCAGTCCTCATATAATTCTCCAGTAACTATACAAATAAGGCTCCTCTTTCTCCATCTTTCAGGAACCTGAGTTTCAGAACTTTCACTCCACTATATACATCCCAGAGCGATGTCACTATCACCCTGGATATAATTGGTGGGGCTTAAATTCTGCAGAGCCATCCTGTATTACTCATACATGAATCCCTAGTAGTCCCAGAAGGGGGGCTACATACAGATAATAAAATCTGTTAAATGGACACCGCTGCATCAGTTGTGGCCTATGACATCCCACGCAATCAGCATGTAAAAACAGCAATAGCATGTTGACATCATCACCCCTGGAACAAATCAAGTTCTCCCTTTGGAGGTCTGCATCTTGAGAAACAGGAGGTCCTCAGAGCTGAAATTAATGGGGGTAAGCTCAGGAGACCCCCTGCTTCAAGCCTATTAAAAAAAGAGCATGAATTGCTCCTTTAAGTGCTGCTTGGGCAGACAGAGAGAGGGACTGTTTCTCTATGAGACTGCTCTGAACAGCCCTTAAAACTGGTGGCTGGCCTGGTAGGATGAACACAGTGGTAGTCCAATTCAGAAGCAGGGACCCCTGCAGAATTAATACTCCCGGCCCGCTCTCTGTTTTCAGGGCCGTGAGCTCATGCAGCTGCAGTGGGATCCGTTGGCTGCGTGTGAACACAGCACCGCGGATACCAAGTCTGGCTACATCTGCAGCTGAAGCAAATAATATTTCCTTGGTCTTTTATGGGGTTTTTTTCTTCAGTAACACCATTTCACCTCTTCAGCTTCTATTCATCTCTTCTACTGAACCACTTTCCAACATATATTGGCCTGGAGTCATCAAGCAGTGATATAGCAAGATGGGGATAATATCTTGTCAAAATCCAATCTGCACACGTAAATCTGAAGACAGATTGGGCCCTAAAAATTACGGGGCGGATACATCCTAATTTGTCATTGGATTTTATAGTAAACCCGAATGCGGATTTTTACAAATTAGTTACACCCAGAAATTTGGGAAGAGAGGGGAAGACAGAGACCTATTTTAGTTTACCGTAGACCCTGAGGCAGTTGTAAGTGGTACGCCACAGAATTTACTTGTTTGAGAACGGTGAATGGGCCCAGGAATCTTGGAGCCAGTTTCAGTGTAGGTGTCTTCAATCTTATGTTCTTAGAAGAAAGCCACACTTTAGCTCCTGGCCTAAATTTGGGTGCCTCACAGTGATGGCAATCCGCCTATGTCTTTTGTCTGAGTACTGCCTCCTGCAGAGTCCTTTGAATCCTCTTCCAAGAATCTTGGAGCGAGTTCACTCTGGAATCTGCTGCTGGAACTCCGGATGGGTTTGAAGAGGTGGGAAGGCGCGCTGGATGAAACCCGTAATTTATAAAAAAAAATAGTGACTCGAGTAGACTAATTTCTGAGTGAGTTATGAGCGAATTCGGCCCATGGGACTAGTTCCATCCAGTTATCCTGTGCATCAGAAATAAAGCATCGCAGGTATTGCTCTAGTGACTGGTTTGTTCTTTCGGTTTGTCCGTTGGTTTGGGGATGATACCCAGAAGAAAAAAAAAAAGAAGAGAGATCTCCAACCTTGAGCGAAGGCACGCCAAAATTTCAAGACGAACTGTGACCCCCGATCGGACACTATAGAGAGTGGGACTCCATGAATACGAAATATTCTTTGATATAAATATCTGCCAAGATGGCAGAGTTAGGAAGACCCTTGAGAGGAATGAAATGGGCCTGTTTGGAAAACCTATCCACAATAACGAGAATAGTATTAATTCCACGAGAAACAGGAAGCTCAACAATAAAGTCCATTGAGAGGTTGGTCCACGGTCGGTCCAGAATAGGAAATTGACGAAGCAGACCAGATAGCTTGTTGCGAGCTGACTTATTTCAAGCACAGATGGAACAGGAGTTGATGAATTACTTGATATCCTTAGACATATTAGGCCATCAAAAGGTGCATCTGATCAAATCGGAAGTCCTCTTTCTACCCGGGTGAACGGCCGACTTAGAGGAATGACCCAACTCAAGGATTTTCTGGTGAAATTGAGATGCAGCATACAAACAACCCTACGGCACTTCCATACCCTCGGGAATGAGCGTCTGAGTCTCCAAGATCTTGTCCAGCACATCAAAAGAGTTAGCCAAAATGACATATTTGGCGGGAAGGATGGTCTCAGGAATGTCTTTGGATTTGTCTTCACTGACGAATTGACGGGATAAAGCGTCAGCCTTTAGATTCTTAGTACCAGGAATGTAGGAAATGATATAGTTGAACCTGGAAAAGACAAAATGCCCAGCGAGCCTGACGGGAGCCGAGGCGACGGGCACCCTCGATATATAATAAATTCTTATGGTCCGTAAGAATCGATATAGGATTTTCAGTAACGTCCAGGAGGCGTCTTCACTCTTGCAGAGCAGGTTTGATGGCCAAGAGTTCCCTGTTGCCAACATCGTAGTTTCGTTCTCTGGGGGAGAATTTTTTTGAGAAGAACCCGCTCATCCTAAGGGGACTGTCTCTGTGAGAGTACGGCTCCTGCTCCAATATCCGACGCATCTACTTCCAATGTGAAAGGAAGTTAAGGGTCAGGATGGCGTAAGATAGGAGCAGAGACGAATGCTTTATTAAGGGTTTCTGTCACGCTGTGCAGCCCGCAGACCAGACAAGTCCCCTGTACTGAGGTGGGATGTAGAGTACACGCGCCGACAGCAGAGGGGGCGTGTCCAGGATGTGGCATAGTAGCGTTGCCAGGCCTGGATGTAGATAAAGAATGGTCAAGTACTTGCTGAGTCTGAGGATATAGAAAGTTCCGTAGTCAAAATCCGTAGCAGAGTCCGAGGGTCTTTAGAGGTTAGAGTAGTCAGTAGGAAAGCCGAGTTCAGGAGCCAGAGGGGGTATTCAGAAGAGCCGGGTCAGTAGCTGTAAGAAATAAACACAAGAGAGCACGACACAGGTTCCAGGCAACACAGGTAGCAAGGAGCTATGCAGAGCAAGGAAGGGAAGGCAAAGCATGATATTTAAAGCGACAGTGACCAATCCGGATGAGGGGCATGGCGGAGGCGTGTCGAGGAGCTGCTCGTGAGTGGCTGAGAGACCAGGAAGTAGTAGAGCACAGCTGAGAGTCTGTAACACCAGTGCCAGAATCCAAGATGGCGGCAGCAGAGTTCAAGGTATGCACTGGGCGGCGGCATGGATAGCGACGGGGGACAGGGGCAGCAGCCGCTGCAGTACTGGTAGTGGGTAAGGAGCGGTCACGCCGCAAGAGGCGTGGCCCCTGATTCCTTACAGTTTCAAAGGCCTGGCATGCCTCAGGAGACCAGGAGGAAGTGTCCGCATCTTTCTTCGTCAGGGCAGTAATGGGAGCCACTGTGGTGGAAACAATTACAGACAAATTTACGATAATAATTGGCGAAGCCAAGAAACCGCTGAATTGCCTTAAGAGAAGTGGGTTGGGCCAATCTACCACTTCCATAAGTTTATCAGGATCCATAGAGAAACCCTTATCAGAAATAATGTATCCCAAGAAAGAAGTGGATGTTTGGTGGAAAAGACATGTCCCCATCTTGGAATAGAGATGATTCTCACATAGACGGGAGAGAACTATCTTAGTGTGCTTGATATGCTCGGATATAGATTTAGAAAAAATAAGAATATCGTAAGGTAGACAATTACAAAAATGTATCATTCACGAATTCTTGAAAGACAGCCCGAAAGGCATGACCAAATATTTGTAATGGCCGTCTCTTGTATTGAAGGCCGTTTTCCATTCGTCCCATTGTCGGATGCGTTTGAGATTGTAGGCCCCACGAAGATTAAGTTTGGAAAAAATGGAAGAACCTTGTAGCCGATCAAACAATTCTGAAATGAGTGGCAAGGGGTAACGATTCTTCAGGGTTATTTTGTTAAGACGCCTATAGTCTATGCATGGACGGAGTGCATCAAAGGGGTTAATATATTTTCTACCATAGGGTCATGTAATAATTGATATTACATGACCCCATGGCAGAAATATAACATTACCCTCCCCCACTGTATAGCGACACTGTAATTACCTTAACGCATAATTATTGATGGAGTTGATTACCGCATCACAACTCACCATAAAATATCGTACCCGATAAAATGGAACTGTGGTCATAAAATTGCGGTAAAAGCACCATTTTATGGGGAGCGATACATTTTAACAAAACACAGAACCCCAGCCAGCTCTTTTTGGGAACCCCTGAGCCCCCACAATATATATTTGTATATGTGTCAAAATGGAGTGCTATTGAGCGTGACATATGTATACAACAGACGACAGAGAAGCCCAATGCTACATCCAACATGACAGAATGTTGGATGTAGCATTGGGCTTCTCTGTCATCTGAGCGATACATTTTAACTGAGGTGTATAACTCAATGCCATCAAGTCAATATAACAGGGGCAGTACTTCTTTGCATTCTGTGACCCTTTAGATAATGACAGTATTTAGCACTTGGCTCCAATCATCTGGTAAGAAACCATGGCTCACATTGTAGTGTTCTGTTTTCCTCCTATTTTGAAAGGTCAATGCATGTCATTTAAAGCAGGCTTAACAGTAGTGGCCTCATTGGGAAAAAAAAAAACTAGCTTGCATGAATAAAGAATAAGCCGCACATGTTTGTAATGGAAATAGAGGAACACTTCATTTGAGAGAGATGTTTTAAATCACGATATGGATAATTATTTTTTTTCTAGGTAACAGGAACAAGTTTATAAGCTCTAATAAATTATCCATTTAATCATTACATTATGATCTAAAAGCACTTAGCCCACTTGTGTTAGCAGACTAGCAATTACAACAGATGTTCCTTTCCAAATATATATTAAATTAAGGTGTTCTTTCCAAGCTTTACACCAACAGAGCTATCATTGTGCGCAAACCTCTACACTCCCTCTGCTGTGGAAGAGGTTCTTGATACGGAGACCAACAGAGAAAACGTAATACTACTGTTTACTTAGAAAATAACACTAATGAACTACAGTTATGTTTATCTTAGTAGTAGTGCTATTATTATAATAACTTTCATTGCTTATTTAGGTGGTGTCCATTTATTACAGAGCACAGTGCAATGTGAGATTAAGGATACTTACAAATGTTTAGGATAAAGATAAATATATGGACAAACGGTCATAGGCTGAGGAAAATGCCTAATTAAGGGTCCTTGCTTAATAAAGGATCTTGTAACTTGAATGGAAGAAGCGTGAGAGAAAACAAAGTCTAAATGGTGGGAAAGGAACATATTGGCCAACTTGACATTTTTTGGTTGGGGTGTGAAAATCTGGTAGGTCTCCATCTTCCATTGAATTGCATTATCTTAAGTGGATTTTATTGCGGGTGAAAAGGAAGGCATGTGTATTTCATGTGCAGTATGGCAGATGCTGTACCATGCAGGAGAAGGGAAATGGAAATCAGGGGATCATCTGTTATAACATCTGTAAATAGGTGAAGGAGGGTAACATGCTAGATAGGAAGTTTCAAATGTCCTGCGTGGTGCAGCCTGGGGAGAATAGAAAAGCCAGTAAAGGGGAGTATGTGAAAAAGAGCGGCAGACATGTGTAAGGCGGTGTCTTGTAGAGCTGTACATGTGAGGATTGGAATTTACATGTTAGCATAAAGAATATGCCAGGCTGATGGAGCGCTGTGAATAGAGGACAAACCATGGAAGAGATGAGCTATGCCACCACACTTTGAATACCCCGTAGTGGATGCGAGGGATAGAAGAAAGATGGGGTATGAACTAGGGATCAAGATGGGGTTATTTAAAGGAGTGGATTAGTACTGTGTTTACATTGTAAATTCTCTGGGGCAGGGATTCCCTTTCCTATTGTCTGGTACATTTATTATATTATAAAGTGCTGGCTACACTGTGGGTGCGATATAAATAAAGCTATACGTACATTTTAAGATTGAAAACTGTGTGACTTTGGGAGTGAAAGAAGAAGTGATTGGAGGATCATTAGTGGTGAATTTATTAGTATTACATCCTTGTTTTTTTTAAGGGGATTTAAATGGCCATCCAGTGGGATAGCTAGTCTATGGCACAATAAATTATTTTTTGATTCAAATCCATGTGCGCTGCTTCCATCAATCAAATTGGAAGCCATAACTGATGACCTTGCACTTTCCTATGTGTGAGAGATTTGGTAGCCATTTTGTTTTCCCCTGGTGGACATTTAAACCTGGAAACTTCACTGGTAAGCGCCTCAGGAATCAGGGGGTTCCTAGAGCTGGAAATAGTGGTGTTTAGCTTGGGGAAGGGGGGGGGGCGGCTGATTCCCACCCTGTAAAATAATGTGGGTAAAAACATTAACAGAAGTAGAGAATGCGCCTTAAAAATTTGTTTGCGCAGATTAAAGAGAGAAAAAGTGCAGAGGAGAATCAATACGCAGATATTTTACTGACCTGCACGTTTTAAATCTGGACCATAAAGGATTTCTATGAGGTGAAAGTTAATTTGGGCTAGGAGTTTTCCATTGAAGGCGAGCCCATGTACTGAAGTGAAGAGTGACGCGTCCACGGTATATTTCACAGTGTGAACGTTTGAAGGTCATGATTACTTATTTACAGTATAGATGAAATTACCTCACCACCACGGGTCCCATCTCCCTGTTTCCCCGGCCAACGATTAACAATAGTACTATCGGCAGCGTTTGTATTTTGTATTTTCATCCATACCATGTGTAACGGTGATTCCCCCACCCAATCGCAGATAGGGGCCATTACAGGATGTGTGGTGCATCTACCTGCTGGCAACAGGAGGGCTGAGTCATCCGCCGATGGTAATGGGGACACAGGAACAGGCGTCTGGGGTTCATACCCACATATCTCTCTAGCAGTGCAGCGCCTCCATCTGCCGTAGGCTCCAGGAACTGAAGGTGATCTCCCACGGTATAACTTATTACCTCTCCCCCCCAGTAAGGTCACACAACAGGCAGGAGGTATATTGCAAACAGGAACGGGCTTATTACTACACTCAGCAGTAAGAGGAACAAGTACACGGCAGGCTTCTGCTGGATGCAGTCTGTCAGGTCAGCAATCACTGAAGATGGTCCCTGGACCGTCACTATGGGTAAGGGCCCCCGCAGCCATCCTAGCTCTTCCCTACATCCCTAGCAGAGGCAGAGGAATGGTACACACTCACTCTCCCCCAAGGGGAAGAGGAATAGAGTAGGCCCAGTGTGCAGCCTCTCCTATGTGTGACCTGCCCTCCTCAAGTGGAGAAAGGCACAACCACTAACTTTAGGGCGGTCCTGCCCTTAAGTACAGCCAAGAGGGGGCACCCCGTTGTCCCAGCTACAACAGGATGTACCACCCCCTGCTGTCACTCAAGTGCAGAACCAAAGGGAAGGGGGGAAACCCCATACCAACCTGATTGTACCAGGGTTTACTGCCAGCCCAAGGGCAGAATAGTAGCCATCAGGTGACCTGGCTACACATGGAAAACTGGTTTGTTTTGCCACAGCTCAGGGGAGGAGTCGGGTCACACCTGTGTTAGAGATTTTTGCCATGGTTTAGGCATTTCCCCATAGCACCATGTTCTGACACATATCAAAAGTAGCCACAGAAGAAGGAACGCTGATTCAAGAACAGTTTGGAGTGAATGAAGAAGTTTCTACTTCGAAATATCGGTCAGTAAAGCTATTGTTCTCAGTGAAGCATTTGTTGTTTTCTTGGCAGAATAAATTACTCGCTCGTAAATCAGCTCACAGTTTTATACGATTTACTTTTTCCAGTATGATCCATTTATAAGTAATAACACCACACGGCAACTGGGAGCACTTAGACATTAATAAAATAAAAAAATAACACAACTGGGACACAGCCAAAGCTTAGAACTTACAATTGCTTTTCCATCTTGAAGGAATTGCCCACAATAACAAAAAACAAGCAGTTAATGAATATTTGGTACATGCTGAAAAGGAGAGACAGAGAGACAGAGAGACAGAGAGACAGAGAGACAGAGAGACAGAGAGACAGAGAGACAGAGAGACAGAGAGACAGAGAGACAGAGAGACAGAGAGACAGAGAGACAGAGAGACAGAGAGACAGAGAGACAGACAATTCAGTATCGACAGACAATTCAGTATAGAATTAGGAAGATGTACTGTATAAAGTGTTACCGATTTTACAGAAATGTTCTGTTTGTGTTTTATTTTCTAAAGAGTAGAACTAGGCGGCTAGCATTAATATTGATAATGCATCTCATCTTTCTGATGGCTTTGTTTATATTTAGCTGTTATAGAGTTGATAAAAATGACCCCACCCCCTAGTGTACAGTATTTTCCCTTCTCCAAGGTAAAGGACACGCAACCATTGGCAACTGCAATATCACTAACAATGTCCAATATAAATTAAGCTACTGACTGTTTTCCTTCTTTGTCATATGTATATGACTTCTTTCTCTCTCACTTTCTGCTCCTATTTGCTATAACTGAGACCTGGCTCACTCAGTCTGACTCTGCACTGGAAGCTGCCCTCTCTTATGGAGGCCTTTCTTTCTCACACACTTCATGCCCTGATGGCAGGGGTGGAGGGTTGGGGCTCCTCCTCTCCTCAATCTGCCGTTACCGAACCCTTCCTATTATTCCCTCTCTTTTCCTTACTTTGAGTCTCACACTGTCTAGATTTTTTTCTCCTCTTCCTCTCCATGTGGTGGTCATGTCGCCCACCTACCTCTACTCATCCCCCTTCTGTCTTTCTGATTTTGAATCCTGCTCTGCTTTCTCTCCTCTGACTTTCCTTCTCTTCTCCTTGGGGAATTCAATTGCCATATTGAAAACAACTTTCTCCTTTTGGTTTCCAACTTTCTTTCTCTAACCTCTTCTTTTGGCCTTCACCAATGGACTGCAGCCAGCACCTACAAGGAGGGCCACTACCTGGACCTGTTTTTCACAAAAAACATTTCCCTCTCTGATTTCTCCAGTTCACCCTTTCCACTCTCTGACCATCATCTCATCTAATTTTCTCTCTCTCGCTCTCTCACTTCTCTTCTCCACCTCAATCTACCCCTCATTTCTGCAGAAACCTGCGCTCTATTAATATGCCGGCTCTTGATTCCACTTTGTGCTCCTTCATCTCTTCTCTTTGCTCTCCTACAGACTGACAACCTGATCATGAACTACAACTCTGCCTTATCCTCCACCCTTCATCTACATGCCCCTCTTTGTCTCTGCTGTTCTCATCCGTGTAACTCCAGACTCTGGATAAACTATTCATCTGTCTTTGACCATCTACTCAGACCACCATCTGAAACCTGTTTTTCTTCCTCCATTTCACCTCAGAACTTTGCTGACTATTTCAAGAAAAAAGTGGATTCCATTCAGCAAGGCATCCCCTCGGTATTCTGTTTATATTGTATACCTCTTCCTAACTATTGTTAGGAATCCTTTTGTCCTCCTGTGTACAGTAATTAACATTCCAGAGGATGGAGTTGACAAAACACATTGTAAGCAAATGCAGATTTTAATTCTTAGCATGCTAGTTCTGTGCAGAGGGAAGCAGCTCTTTGGGAACCCTTTCAGGCATCCACCTTTGGGGTGACACAGATGTAGATTGAAGAGATTCAGATTAAATGTAGCTGTGGTTTCAGAGTCCTTTGTCCTCCTGGGTCATTAACATTTCAGTGGGTAGGGTCTCGCTGTGGGTGTACCCCAGGGTTCTGTCCTGGGACCTCTTCTCTTTTCACACTCTCTGTATTATCACTATTACCTTATCACTAGGGCACAAGCACTTTTTTTTTTGCGGATTTGGATTCGCCTTTGGTTAGGCCGGTTTCTTTGGTCCACGGATTTCCACAAATCAGTCTCAAAAAGGCCAATCTGCCATTGGGATTTTATGTTTTCAAAAACAGAGAGCGATCCATTGTGTGGGAGAGAGAGAAATGCAAAGTATATTTAAATGAGTTCCATCCCACACTTCCTAAAAGGATTTCCATACCAACTATAAACAGTTGGTAAGCACAAGTCACCAAAATAATGACTGGAATGGTGTCAGACCCAACTGGACTAGAACCCACTAGCAGAGTCAGCTAAACCAGCTGATGGGTAGTATCACTGTAACATCCTACTAGCATACCTCACAGGTATGCTTCACAAGGAACATTAAACTGTCAACCAGGAAGTGGCCTGCTTTTAAAGGAAGCCAGGGGGAGTGAGCTACTACAGGTATGAGCATTCATTTTGGTGCTACATGATGGTCATGTACAAAGGTGGCTATGGTATAACAGAATAGGGACAATCATAATAATATCATGAGATATTACGTATTTTAATCAATCTGTTGCTTCAGGGGTTAATGTAGCTACAGTTTGGTTTTAAAAATACAATATATTGGTTTTATGACAGGTCAAAACTTTTCCTGGGTATATGCTGATGTTTAAAAAGTGCTTAATTGAGGGGTGTGGGGGGGGGGAAGGCTATCATGGATGATCCACTAAATGTAACAAATGTATTGTTTAGAATGCAATAAACGATAACCAAAGACTATTCTGTCAGCCTCAAAGAAAACTAAATGTTCATGAATGATTATTGATGCATTTCAGAGAGAGGTGACACACAGGTCATGCCTTAGTCGGAGTACTTTATTAAAAATGAGAATATCATGTGACATGATCTACTGTACATGCTAAGAGATACATATTCGGTATTGTGCCAAAAAGACAAATCAAACCATGCTACATGCTACATAGGTAAGAGATGCCAAGCACAGATATCCATTTGTCACTCAAATGTAGGCAAAAACGGTCATAATTAGTCTTGTTAAGTCCATCTCAATTGCCTGAATCTATTGATATGGCTCACGTGTGTCTAAGTACTAGAGAAAGGATGTTATGAGTGCGTTTATATCTGGAGGCAACTATTTAAACGTCGTTTGTTAGGAGGTTTTTTTCTGTGATAATACCATCAACCTAGCTGCTTATTTACGAGAGGCGTTGTATCAATGGAAAAGAATGGTATATAGGGCTTTGCCCTGGAGATATGAAATCAGAATTCATTAGAGGTGTGTTTTAGACCAAACACATGAATTCTCATATTTCTACGCCAGTGACCTCTCTGGGGAAAACCTATAGCATATGGTAACGTAATATATAGGGATTTCTTTTTTATGTTTTATCCTGTTATTTTAAGCAACTGTTTTGCATTTACTGTAATTATATGTTCGTGTAATTATCTTTTTCTGTAATCTGAACCACTGTATGTATAAATATATGTATAAATATATATATGTATATGTATAAATGTATATATATGTATAAATGTATATATATGTATAAATGTATAAATGTATATATATGTATAAATGTATATATATGTATAAATGTATATATATGTATAAATGTATATATATGTATAAATGTATATATGTATAAATGTATATATATGTATAAATGTATATATATGTATAAATGTATATATATATATATTTATATATATATATATATATATGTATAAATATATATATATGTGTGTGTGTGTGTGTGTGTGTGTGTGTGTGTGTGTGTGTGTGTGTGTGTGTGTGTGTATATATATATATATATATATATATATATATATATATATATATATATATATATTAAACAATTCTTTAATAAGTAATGCTTTGGGGCTCTGAATGAACTGTTGCATTCTCTGTAGAGAGTATTTAAATTTGTGGACACATTTTGCTACAACAGATTTTTTGTGGGTTAAGTGCATAATTTTATCTATAATAAACAGGGACCGGAGACCCTGGCAGATAAATTAATTTATATATTTTTGCATAATTCTTGGGTGGTGGAAGCGTATAGATATGATTGCAATTGTGTAAGGGGTTAATAATAACACATTGATCGTACCTTGCATAGGAGAAAGATGAGTTGGCTAGAGTAACCGTGTGTATTTACCCTGGTTGCATATCTAAGTGACGGACTCACTTGTGTGCAGTTTGTTAAAAATGGTACATGGGGATCGATTGAGGGGAGATATTGTTCATTTGGGGGACCTTTGCGAAGGTGAAAAGTGGGCCAGCTTGCGAGCTGTGTATTAACCATTGTCCCATATGCAGGTCATGAGCTCATAGGTGTGCCATACATGACAGGGACAAATATATTCACTCTGCCCTCTGCCAGACACATACTGAATTGAAATACTTTAGTGTCATCAGCAAGGATGGAGACTTTCCTCTCTATGCCAACCTCAAGGTAATTAATAAACAAGTTAAAAAGCAGGGGTTCCAGTACTGATCCCTGAAGTACTCCACTTACAACTTTAACCCAACCTAAAAATGTTCCATTTATTACAACTCTCTGTTGTCAATCCTTCAACCAGTTTTCAATCCAGGCGCAAATATTTTGACGGAGTCCAATTTGCTTTATTTTGTACACCATATATATCCACTGTAGGTGGACCGTATCAAAAGCCTTTGCAAAATCCAAGCAGACCACATCAACTACATTACCCTGGTCTAAATTGCTACTTACCTCCTCAAATAAACGATTAATGTTAGTTTTGCATGACATATCCTTCATAAATCCATGCTGACTATTACTAATAATTTTGTCTTCCATTAGGTATTCCTTAGCTGGAGGAACTATTCACCTGGCTGCTAGAGGAATGAGTCTCCCCCAGTGTTGCCATTCCTGCTGTGACACTCCCAATATCTTCACTCAATATGGCAAATCTATTGTGATGGGTCAGCTCAAAACTGGCCTGCCTATTCCCCCTGCTTCCCCTTCTGTGACCCACCTACCTGCCTGTTCCTCACTCAAATTGGCATCAATACCATCTGCACCACTAGTCTCAGCCAGGGTCTACTAAGT
>NC_134484.1:45740822-45818322 GCF_040206685.1 Ascaphus truei | reverse complement strand
TTCCTTTCATTGATACTAGATTGATTATGACTACAATAGTGTGTTTTATCTGAGACAGTTCTCAACATTACTGCTTATATCATTTAACCAAGGCTTCCCGATTTATGCTTGATAGGTATTGATTGGTTGAATAGCAGATAACATTTGTGAACAAATTGCCATTTTTTTTTATTAGTGTTCCTCTATTTAGATTATCCTGTCTATGTATACAGCTCTTTAGTTGTGTATATGATTACATTACAGATGGGAGAGAGATATTATGCGGTTTGGCATGAAGGGAAGTACCACAGGTTCCTTTTCTAAGGATCCGTGGAAACGGGCCTGAGGAAGGGGCGTCCTGCCCCGAAACGTTGCCCCCTTTCGCTTTTATCACATTTATTTCACCTTTTGCCGTTAGGCAGGTTATTGTCACTAACTTATTCCCTCTGTTTCCCTTTGTTCCCCCCCCCCCCCTCACACCAATGTTTGGCTTTTGTATATATAGATTTTCCCTAAGATTATGGTAGCATCCTTCGAGTGATATATTGTATATTTTAATACAACTTAAATATTTTCTGGCAAATCTGCTGACTAGTGTTTTTATTCTATTCCCAATGAGTGCTGGGGACATCTCCTTTTGTTGTTCTATAGTTTTGGGAGGGTTAAGAGTGGATGCAAGGAGCTGCCAATTCTTAACCTCTGCATTGTTTTTTATGGTTGTTTGTTTTTCCCAGAGTATACATTTTTTGGCTAGCACAATAGAACTTGAAATGCCATACCTTTCCTAGGAAACAGGAAAAAGGATTCATTTCTAAAATGCCATATTTTTCTTATTCTGGGACAAAGTATTAGCATCGACTAGAAATGTTGTTTTATTTATGCAACATTCTTCATCTATTTTAGAGATTAGGAGGGTTAGCAATGCTGGTGGCTATGGTATACAACCGCAAGGAGATTGAAAAAGTGTGGGGGTAACCAGCTGTTTTGTGTACTACCTAGCTCTTGCCTATTCTTTTTCAATAGGGGAAATCCTGCCTACAAAGAAAGTGAAATACAGTGACATGTTTTCAGGTTACTAGGTTAACTTGAGCTGATTGAAATATATATATTATTTTTTTTCCAAAGTATTAAAATAAAAATAAAAAATAAAATATATATATATATTAAACATAACATGGTAGACAATAGGAGTTATCACAATTTTTAGCGATTGTCTTTTTTTTGTTTTATATATGTAACGGTGTTTCCCACCCCCCAAACTCATATTGGCCCCTTACGTGAGGAAACTGCCCCATGTTACATATACTGCAGTGTGGTGCACCTGCTGGCTTACAGAACTCCTGAGTCTTCCGCAGTGATATGGGGAAATACATCAGGACTGGCTCATGAGGTAATGCTGAGAACTACTCACTTCTGGTACAGCGCCTCCATCTCTTCCAGGTCCCATGACAGCAGGGAGGAGTCTCTGAAAGAGAACCTCTGGGTGCAGCTTGTCCCTGAATGACTCCACTCTCAGGCAAGAAGGTTCTTTCAAATTGGACATTCTTTATTGTCATCTTTAGTGGCAGACTGCCCATCATTGCGGCCGGTCTCTAGCCGCACATCATAAAGGTTGCCCACCTCAAGGAAGTCCCTGGACACCACTCCTAGTCAGGGCCCTAGAAGCTGTCCTTGCTCTTCCCTTACTCTCTAATAGAGTAAGGGGAATAGTCTGCCCACCTCTCCCCTAGGGGAGGGCCACAATCCTTGCCAGAGCCCTGGCAATGTGTTGGGTCAGACAGTCTCATTCAAGTGGGATGAGACACTCACACACACTAAATTCAGGAAGTGATGCATACTATATAGCTCCAGTAGGCACCACCCCTGTGTCACTGTAAGTGGACACAGAGCATGATGTAACTTCCTTCACTACACAATACACATCACAGGGGATGAGGGCAAACCTCATGATTACTCCTGGCAAACCTGCCCTTTTAACAGGGATTATTGCACAGGAGGAGAGAGGCATGTAACCCCAAAATTACACAGGGCTACATATATATATATATATATATATATATATATATATATATATATATATATATATATATATATATATATATATATATACACATACACACACATACTTATACACATATATATATATATATATATATATATATATATATACACACAGTGTTCGACAAACCTATACATTTGCTCGCCCCGGGCGAGTGGATTTAACCCCCGGGCGAGTAAATATTGGCCCAAGCAGCACACGTTTGGTACTAGGTGGCGAGTAGATTTTTTTGTGTGGCGAGTAGATTTTTTCGTGATTTGTCAACCACTGTATATATATATATATATATATATATATATATATATATATATATATATATATATATATATATATATATATATATATATATATATATATATATATATATATATAAAAATAATGTTTTACTAGGAAGTACAGGCATACCCCGCTTTAACATACGCAATGGGACCGGAGCATGTATGTAAAGCGAAAATGTACTTAGAGTGAAGCACTACCTTTTTTCCACTTTACAATGCATGTACTGTACTGCAAACATCATATATGTGCATAACTGATGTAAATAATGCATTTGTAACCAAAATAAATACAGTAGGCTTTATTGAAATAAAATCTTTAATGTCAGCTGATTTTTCTTATAAGTGCTGACAGATACAACATGGATGAACGGAAAATTATTTAAAAAATATGTAGGAAGGATGAAGGAGAGGGCATATCTTCTAATGTACAGTATTTTTACTGAAAGGGCATGAAGGTGAGGTGCATTTATTTGACTGACTGATATATTTTTGGGACTTTGATTTGTGACTTTGATGAAAACAATACAGTACAATACTGTACAGTGTTTTATAATGCTGTGCTTCCTTAGGCCGCGCGTATAGTGCCCGCGACCGGCGACATGACGTCACCCATCCCCGCTAGCGAAAGTTATATTTCGCTTTGCGGCGGCGTCGCGGGCTCCCGGCATTTGATTTGTTCAGTGGCTGTCACGAGGCGACAGCCCTTGAAAAATCAAATATTCCTGGCTTCCAAAGTCCGCTCCGTCGCATTGGCGCTGTCGCGCTTACTATAAGCGCACGCGGCGGCGGCAATGTGTTTGTTTTTGGGCCGCATCGCCGGCACTATACGCACGGCCTTACTCAGGTCCTTGATCAGCTTGGCTTACAGTGATGAAATTCACAGCCTCTATGTGCTGTACATGTAGTTTCCCCGCTTGATCAGAGCTCCAGTACAGGTAGGGAGTCGGTTTAGCTGGTGCTGAATGGCACATGTGCAAACTGCCGTTTCCCTATTGGCTGAGGTGAATCATCGTCAATTGGTGAGTCACAACTACAGCGGCCTGTAGGGGCAGCCACAGCGCAATGAATGGGAGCAAGCAAGGAGGCGAGAGGCGCGCACGCGGGTCAGTACTGTATAGCAGCTCTCTCTCTCCCCCTTCTCACAATCTCTTTCTCCTTCTCACACTCTCTCTCCTCACGCACACACTCTCTCTTTCCTTCTCACACACACACTCTCTCTCCTTCTCACGCACACTCTCTCACCTTCTAACGCACTCTCTCTCTCACGCGCACGCTCGCACTCTGTCACGCACGCACTCCCTCAGTCACACAATCTCTCATGCACTCTCACTCAGTCACGCACTCAGTCACACAACACAGACTCAGACACACACAACACACACACTCAGTCACACACACACTCAGACACACACACACAAGCACAGAATGCAGTAGAAGAGCACCCCCTCCCTCGTAGCCCACATGCAAAGTTCCGCTCTACAGCAGCAGCAGCAGCAGCAGGCTAGAGCGAGCTCTGAGGAGGGGGGAGGAGGAGGGGGGAGGAGGGGGGAGGAGGAGGGAGAAGAGCCAGGAGCTGCAGTGCGGGCGGAATCACTGCTATAGCTGCTGATTGATGGCGCGCCCGATCTCCCCGTTCTCCCTGTCATCTGGCCCCATTCCCCCTTACCTGCACTCCCACTCAGTTAGGGACCACAATGACGGAGGTTGCAGTAGTGATGAGAGGTGCGCACGCACGCCGCTCCCTGGTGTCCGTACTCGCTAAGCACGCGTACGTACACAGGGGTATGGTGCAACTAAAAATAAATTTACGTACTTGCGAGTGTACGTAAAGCGGGTGTACTTAAAACGGGGTACGCCTGTAATACATTGAGTTACCTCTCGTTTTCAAGTATGTCCTGGGCATAGAGTTAAGATGACAAAGAATTTGTGGTTACAAATACAGTTACATAAGTGAACAGGGTATACATTATATACAAGACATTGCATGCACAATTAAAGATAATATATATTATAGGGATATGTAATAGTTACAGACAAGATTAAAATGTGAGACAGCTTTAGTTTTGAAACAACTTGAACTGGTGGTGGCTGTGAGAGTCTCCGGTAGGTTGTTCCAGTTTTGGGGTGCACGGTAAGAGAAGGAGGAGCGGCTGGATATTTTGTTGAGCCTTGGGACCAAGAACAGTCATTTGGAGTCTGATCTAAGATGATAAGTGATACATGTGGTAGGATGAGGAGCTTGTTCAGATAGATGGGTAGCTTGTCCAGAAAGTATTTGAAGGCAAGACAGGAAAGATTAACTTTGCGCCTGGACTCAAGTGATGACCAATCTAGTTCTTTGAGCATTTCGCAGTGATGTGTGTTGTAGTTACATTGGAGAACAAATGGCATATAGAATTGTAGAGGGTGTCAAGTTTGCTAAGGTGGGTTTGGGGTACAGAGCCGTATACTATGTCCTCATAGTCGATAATTGGCATTAGCATCTGCTGTGCGATACGCCACCTGACCAGCAGACTTAGGGAGGATTTGTTCTTGTAAAGTACACCTAGTTTGGCGTAGGTTTTGGATGTCAGGGTATCAATGTGCATCCCGAATGTTAAGTGGGAGTCAAACCATATGTCCAAGTATTTAAAACTAGTAACAGGAGTTAGGGTGGTGTTAGCGTTGGTTCTGATCAGGAGCTCAGCCACTGGAAGCTTTAAAAATTTAGTTTTGGTCCCAAATAATAATAATAATAGGATGTTCTTGTATAGCGCTGCTAGTTTTACATAGCGCTTAACAGAGACATTTTGCAGACACAGTCCCTGCCCCGTGGAGCTTACAATCTATGTTTGGTGCCTGAGGCACATGGAGATAAAGTGACTTGCCCAAGGTCACAAGACACCAGGAATTGAACCGGATTCCCCTGCTTCAAACTCAGTGCCAATCAGTGTCTTTACTCACTGAGCCACTCCTTCTACCATTGTTTTGATGATCAGACCGTCAGTCCTCCAAGCTCTATTCTGTTTAAAAAGTAATCATTAGTCAGAGAAGTAAGAATACATTACTGATATGCATGAATCCAGTGTTTTTTAACAAATGCAAAGCATATTCATTTTTTATAAGATGCGAATAAGTATAACATTGACTTTAATTATATATGTTTTCTTATGTAGACCAAAAAGTGTACATATAATTTAGCTTACAATCCTAAAAAGAGTGCTCGCTTGGAAGCTCCTCAAGCACACACACGAACATTGCCAAGAGAGTACTGTATACCAATTTTCATGTTGTAAATGTTGGGGGGTCTGCACACATGGTTGCTTATCTTCATGTTATCTTCTTTTCACTCTCTACGCACTTGGTGGCCTCATCAACTCTTTAGCCTTGGGTATCATCTCTATGCAGATAAGCAGATGTATCTGTCCCCCTCTGATTGCCTCCTGGCTGTATCGTTGTGGATGGCACTTCACCGCCGTAAACTTTATAGGTCTAATACTGAGCAACTCATACAGTATTTACCCCTTAACCTGGCCCAATATCCCCTTTCTCCATCACCATAAATGGTTATACCATCTATCTTGTTGCCAAAGCATTTTGCCTGGGTGTGACATGTGACATTCACTTATCCTGTCCTGTCTGGATTATTGTAACATACCGCTAACAGGCCTCCCTGCCTTATAACTTTCTCCTAAGCAATCTATCCAAAATTCTGCTGCTAGAATAATTTCATTTTCTCCCCAAACAGTCTCTGCTCCTCTCCTACCAGTTATGTCAAAAGATATGTCTAATGTATCACACAAAAACAGCATACCCTCTGCGTAATGTAGAATGAACAGCAAAGATCACGTTAAAAATGAATTTGTGTGGTTTATTATATATGAAGTTTCATTAATTCATAAAGCATAAATATGTATGGTCACATAATTAACAGTTAATATAAGTCATTTTACATGTTCAGTATTTCATTATACAATAAGAGGACTACAAATATATCAGTGATGCACTAGAAAACGAAAACTTCCATCGTGCAAGTAGAAATTCTGCAGCATCATTAAAAAGCTTAATCTAAAAGCCAAGCTGCAGGGGTACAAGGTTTCCTAAAACAAACATCTAAACAACATTAGAGAAATGAACAACTGACACGTGCTTAACATTTAGGATTTTGGTACAGGATTAAAATACTAATCTATTTAAGTGTCCTGGTTTAAAAATTAATAAATACGAAAAAGAAATATATAAAAATATACACCACTTGAGAAAAAACACAGGCAAGAAACCTGGTCAGTGTTAAATCTCACTCTCGTACGTATGCAGATAAGTCTTTAGGGAAAGGATTTCTGTGTAGCTGCGGTTGGTCTTCCGATAGAAGTCCAAGCCAGTGAGCTGTTCAATGTCTCGGACACGTGCAGTGTGCATCTTTAAAAGGTCTTCCACCCACTTCGATTCATCCTCTGAGTTCTAGAGAGATAGAGAGGGGGATAGGGGGGGTGAAGAAAAATGGTGTTGCGTTAGAAAAAGCCGTTAGAACTTGCTTATATCAACATCATATGGAGAACTTCTAGGGATGCAAATAATGGTTTCTGTGGCTTCTTAAAGTGAAATGTAAATAGCGATTATTCCCTCTTACTGGTACCAATTGTACGTTATCACTAGAATTCTGCATTTAAATAGCATGCTATATTTAAGATCAAGATCCAAACACACTTCTTAAACATGTTAGATCAGGGGTGGGCAACTCCAGTTCTCAAGGGCTACCAACAGGTCAGGTTTTAAGGATATCCCTGCTTCAGCACAGGTGGCTCAGTCTTCGACTTGAGGACTGGAGTTGGCCACGCTTGAGTTAGATCATTCTCTTGCAAAGCCTCCCTTTCTACACGAATCTGACCCTTTGCCGATACAGTTCTGCTGCAGGTTACAACCAGCTGACACTAGAGAACTGTAATGTTTAGGTCCAAGTTACAGCAACGAGTGACCCAATAATTAGATTGGGTCATCAAAAGATTTTACTAGTGTTCAGGGACCTCAGAACTATTAAAGCTCTGTGTACTTGTGTGCACCTGACATTTAAGCTCAATGCAGTAACACTGGAAGAATTGGTAAACAATAACCATTGGGAAAAAATGGAGTTGTACTTGAGGTTTTTAAGGTCTTTTGCATTTAAATATGGTGAGAAAAGATTGGCAAACACCATTAAGAAAAAATAAAAAAAAGACTCCATCGTGGAAGTCAACCTCCAAAAACCAAAATCATTGACATTTAGACCAAAATATTGAATGTTAATGGAAAAGTGCAGATTTCAGTCAGTAAAATGTCATATAAATTTGAGACAACTTATACTAAAATGCCATGAGACTGACCCAAAATCAGTGAGACTAAGAAAACTGGTGAGAGTTGACATGTCCACCCATGTTAACCCCTTCAGGGCCTCCCTCCGGCACTAGTTAGAACAGGGATTGCTATCCTGAGCACTCACGCAATCGATTCCTCCTTACGGTGAGAGGGGAGTGTAACCCCCTTTTTAGTTTGTGGTGAATGCTCCACATGCACACAAACCCCTAAAAAATGATTAAACACCGATTATCTGCAGCGTACATCATAAGAGCCTCCAGAGATCCACCCTCGTGACGTACGTTGTATGTCTGTAGGGTACTAAAGTGGTTCAATTAATCATGGCTCACAACAAAAAATATGCATTTGCAGCCCCCACGTAAAAGCTTTGGGAAATATTGGTACAAATTGCAATTCAAGAGCTTCTCACGGAAAAACTAAATAATAAAAATAACTGCGTAGCATAAAAGGTGAGCCAATCATTAATAACATCATTAGAGCACTTATGTATGCAAAGACAAAAAAGAAACACGAACCCTGGGAGGTTTGAAAGCCATTGGCCGGTCTAATAAAAGGGATCATGCATCTTATCCTTTTATTTGTTTCATATGTATCATAAGCCGATTCTATAGGTGTTGGCAATATTGATTACTTCAATTACTCCTCTTCCCCCAAAAGGTGATCAAAAATAGAATATTTCATAGGATCTGGGGAGTGGTGACATTGGACAACCACTTAATTCCTTTAAAACAAAAAAGACAGATTGCGCCTGTTGACTGCCAAGTCTGCACAAATTAAATTACCATTGCTGAACTTCACAAACTAATGTGCCAGTGTAAGCTACAGTGTCTGTGTGAATGGTTGGATTTACATAATGTAATCACAAAGTTTTAAAAATATAACAGAATGGAAAGCTTTACTCAAGGTATAGGGGGTTTAGTGTGCTGGACCCATCTACCCAGTTATCAATCAAAGCAATCAAAACTCTCTTCTTCTTGAAGAGTTTCATTATATTTTAATGGCTTTCTGTTGGTCAGTGTGGTACCTTCTGATCAACACTGCATAGTCTGTCTTCTGCTACTGCTGGTTGAAGGTCCTTTGGTTCAGCCAACAGAAGCAGTCTGCCTTAAATACTGGGTAGCTTTCCAGATCTACAAATGTCTATTATTATTAATTGTAAAGCGCCAACATATACCGCAGCGTGGTCCAATGGGGTAAAGAGCTATGTACTGTATATTACAAAAAATCAATGCCATACAAGCGAGGATGAACATACACAGATATAGAGGTAATGAGGACCCCACTCGTGAGAGCTTACAATCTAGAGGGAATGAGGGACAATGGTGAAACAAGAAGGTAAGGAGGCTGCTCATGATAGGATGGAGTTTACCTCAGGGTGGAATATGGCCAAGCCCGACAGCAGATTCCATTAAGGTTTGGAGGGGAGGGGGGTGTTATATAGGGTGGAGATTGATCCAGCCGCATAGCTGGTCCCAATAGGATTGGAAGGGGTTGAATATTAGAGGTATGCCAGATAGGCTTCCTTAAAAAGTTGCGTTTTCAGAGAGTTTTTAAATATCCGAAAGCTGGGGAAGAGTCTGATGGTACGTGGTAGATTCACTAAGCGCCAATCAGAGTATCACACTGTGATCCTGTTAACTACTATTCAAGTCAAGGGCAGTTGACGTGGGGTTGTCCTTTATGAATTATGGTGTATACCTTTCTTCAAGAAAGGTATGTTAATAATATACAGTAGAATAAGCAGTATACCAGAGGATGATGTTTTTATTGTTCTGTTTCTACCACAAACATCTTGGTCCATGCAAGATTTTTTTAAGGTCTCAAATAATCTTACTGTGTTCCCAGTGATGTTAATAATGTATCCACATTACAATGGGAGTCCTCACACACAATACATGTTGAAACATTCCTGCTGGCCTTGGGTAACCCATGACTGTCAGAGTGGAGCTAACAGCTATCATATCTATTTTGTGTGGATTTTTCGTTTTATGGGGGGGGGGTTTGGGGTTGTTGCTTGCATCTGATAGATGGAGAAAAAAAATTGCACATTCGAGAACACGGTGGAGAAGCCAGGTGACACTTTCTAGAAGTATTCAATATAACAATGCACATATCATGAGCATAACTGAATGAACACACTGTTTAGCTCTGCTAAAACTTTTTGAAACAGAAAATGTAAAAAGACTCAAGTACTTTACATATATAGTTGAGAGCTATCTCATCTGCCACCATGGCACATCAACTGATACAGTATGTTGCTTAATTAAACACTATACAATACTGGCAAAAATGTTCACTCCTTAACCTTTTGGGTGCCCATGGAGGGAGCTACTACGTCATGGGGTCTAGCACTCCAATGGCTCCATGAAGTAGTAGCTACGTTCTAAAGAACCGGCTCATTTTCCTAGGGGAGTTGGTGAGGAGTGGAATGGAAGGACGACTTCTGTCAGTGACGGATAAATCACGTGACCGCATTGAAGCGGTCACCTGATCCTGAGTGCTGGAGGGGCCATGGTGCCCCTCCGGCACTCAAAGGGTTAAAGTAGTTTGCTCTATTGTCTTTAAAGTTTTTAGTTTTTTTGTTGTTTAGCTAACCTGAACTGGGGAGTGCCCCCAGAGCCAATTAGTGCTCCCCCAACATCCCGGTTCCTGAGGGACAATCCATTTTGTTCACCAAGCAACAATACTTGCTCGGTGGACACAAAGTGGCCACAGGGTCAGGACTTGTTCTGAGTGTCAATAGAAAGCTGCAACATCGAGACATCACATTGCAAATTTTTTTTTTTTTTGCGCCTATGACCATATTTTCAGTTTTATGTAATGAACACAATACAAAAAAACATTTCTCAGGAACCAGGGGGTCACAGACCAGCTCCAAGAGAACCCCTGGTTCAGATGAGCTTAAAAACAAACACAATGGTGCTACAATTTTGATCCATAATGTTTCTACAAAAAAAAACACGTCAGAAAAAAGGCGGCCTGTACAACAGATGGTGCTGATCAGAAGATGCATACAATGGAGAGATTTATGCTTGAATTATTAAGGTATCTTTGAGGTTTGTCTCTCAGATCCAATAACACATTTTTGGTAGCATTCATTTTGCATTTAATAAAAATACATTTGTTTAGATTTTTGTAATCTATTTTATTTTCATTGTGCTCGTTTTCAGAGAGTAAAAACAACATATATTCTAAGCCACATGGAACATGAAACAAAGACAAAAGAGAAGTGGAGTTGTAGAAATAAGGAATTGCATGGGAAACAACTCCAGAAATTAACCAAGAAAATTTCAACAGCTGCAGTGCTCCCAGGAGAGGTCCTAAGAGTTCTACATCTGGTGCTGACAAACATGAGAAGGGTGACTGGTGAAACACAGAAGAGAAGGACAGATAAGAGTCAATTACTCAGTGCTGTAGGCAGTTTTCAGTTATTCAATTACAATGCTTTTTTCCCCCTCTCTGCTTTTGAAATGTCAGCTAAAGGTTAACTAAAGACAATCTGCATGATGAACAAGAAAGTGGAGGAAACATACTAACCATCCCCTTTGACCTGACTTTAGAGGAACTCTGGGGGCCGGGCTTGGCAGACTATAAAAAAAGCACAACGTTTTCTACTCAGCATTTTGTCCTTGTATTTGAAGTTGCACATTGATTGCATTCAATTAAAAAAAAATATATATATATATATATATATATATATATATATATATATATATATATATATATATATATATATATATATATATATATAAAAGCAGTGTCACCTCATCAGCAGTGCCTCCTGGAGGATATAACCAAGAACGCCAAGCACTTGGTTACAATGGGTGCTGCTTATGGCCAGTGTGGTAGGACACATCAGTGTGGCAGCAGGAAATGTGTTTTCATTTTAGACCCCTATAACATGTAGGTAGTGCCTACTACAACCATCCTAATGACAGAGGAGGTACTAATGCTTAAAGGGGCAATCCCTCCTAGGACCACCATGAACTAATTCCAGTGACATGTTTAAGTGGTCTCATCTGTGTAATTGATACCTACATGTATTTAAAAATGTGATATCACTGTGTGTTCAGCAAGTGCTTGTACAGCCAGAGACCACCTCCCAATATCCCCTTAAAATGTAATGTTCAACTGTGTGGGATTGCACCTTTAAAAAGAAAAAGCATAATTAGCAACAGGGGTGCATTGCAATCACTATTTTATCTACCCCTCTGTATGAATCTGTTATATTCATGGGGACACTACTGTTTACCTGTCCTTTTCTTGGTGTTGGGTTTTTACGGTTGTGGTCCAATAATATGTGTACAGTACATACAAATCTATGATTTGTATTACACAGAATATAGTTGTATTCATATTCTTTAAAACGGCTATTGGAGAGTCAGAGTTGTACAGTACCAACATCAATGTGTGTATGATAAACAGTAATGGATAACACAAAAAAATACATAACAGAGTAAACACACAGGGAAAGATAGAGGTAAACACAGCAGCAATACAACAGAAGAGCAGCAGCGCGGACTGTTTTCTGACTAATGCAGGTTCGTTAGCAGGATAAAGAGGCGAATGCAGAAACAAATACATAAAAATCTATGCACATATGCATTCATTGTCCTCGAATATTAAGTAATTGCAGGTTTGCTTTGTAAAGTCATGCAGTATTAGTTCAGTAAAAGATAAGGAACTATATTTATTAAAAGCAGAAGTTGTCTGGAGTGTAAAACGAATGATTTCTCCTTCCTCTGAACACCAAAAATATTGAAAAAAAAACCCAGATAAATGTAGACATGTAGGTTATTAAAGCTCACCAGACTTTTAGCTGGTTTTGAATAATGGCCAGATAAAGATTACAAGAAACCTAATCATGGAAAAGGCTAATTGCATCTGCTAGAACCGTAATTATTTAGTAACAGAAATTCTACGTTATGCTTTCGAGTTTCCTTTCTGCTTTGTTGGAGAGCTAATTAGTGAAAGGGCCGTCTGTTTGGTGAAAGATAAATGGGGGAGAGACTCCCTAAGCTTCAGTAAGAGACTTGATCCAGCGTTTCCTGCCATTTAAGCCAACAGCAGTTAACGCGGGATCGAGCTTCTATACACCTTGGTCAGAGCTTGGTGAGTATCGGACATACTGTAATATTAGCTTCGCTTTGGCGGACAACAAGGTGCAACGTTATCTGGAGGCGAAGTTGCAACTTCCTAAAGGGAGACCCCACAGCCATCTGTGATTTATTTTCAGAATTCAATCAATCAAAAAGACTATTCCTTTTTTTCACCAGTCATGATGGATTGCACTAAAAACAGCGAAACCCCTGGTTCAGACATTTTGTACCGAGTCCGACAAACTATAATTCAATTACAGAATTCCTATTAAGTACTTTTTACCTTTCCTCAGAATCTTTATGCTGTTTGTTTAATACCATGATGCCTTGATCGAAATGTAGATTATATGGAGAAAGATGACCTGGTATCATATTTAACCAATTTTCGCAAACGAGGCGAAATTTGCCACTTTTTCACAAAATATATAATCAGCTAAACAATTACCAAGCATTAAAAACTCAATGTGCAAGGTCACCCTGTACTGTACCCTGCACCCTTGCACCCTTGCACAAATCTGATGCAATTTGGTAATTACGAGCAGTATGAACTTTTGCAAACATTTTGTAAAAAAACAAAAACAAAAACAACATTTACGGAAATTTGTTGAAAAAATTGCAAAGCACTTTCGTCATTCACACATCTCTAACTAATACACATTTTAAAAAATAATTTACGTGATCCACAGCATCATTTTAGGATCTCTTCTTTTGGACCACAGCCACGGTGCCAGGCGCCTCCAGGGTAAGACCACATGGGGGGTGGGGCGGCGGGTTAGCAATAGGACAAGGGCATCCTCACAAAGGGAAGAGGAGGTTTGGCGCAAAACAGCCCCGCGCACCAGTCGGAGCAGGTAGTGCTCCCTTGGACTAGGCCAGTGATGCCTCGTAGGCCCAAGCCCCTCTAGTTTGTGTATCATAGGGGAGGCCCCTTATAGGGACGCTTCCCTTAGTGCTACAATAGTGAGTGTTGTGGGTCCATCGGACGGATGCCACGCGGTGATCTGCGTTTTGCGGTCTGGGACCAGACCACTGGCCACACTAGAGACTCTAAGGGAGACACTACTGCTGGAGCTCCCTCAAGAGCCGGACACCACTGGTAAAAAGAGGGGGAATTTGGCAGACCCCGTGTCGTGGGATCACATTGCGGCCCTGCTAATTCAGGATCTCCAATATTCCCTGGTCTGAGATCAGGAAGGTACCACAGTACACCAACGATCTCACACATGGGTAGCACTACTCCACACACTTTGGGTGGGCCTTGTTCTGTGGACACTGGGGAGGTTAGGTACCCAATAGGCCATTTAAAGAGCTCCGGTCCCATGGACCTAGTCTGCATGGACTTTCTTTACATTGAAGCAGACTCAAAGGGTATCAGAACGTCCTGGTAGTGACCGATCACTACACCCGATATGCCCAAGTGTTCCCCACTAAGGATCAGAAAGCTCTCACAGTAGCCAAACTGCTGTGGGAGAAGTACTTCATCCACTATGGATGCACTCCGATCAAGGGAGAGACATCTAGAGCAAATTGATCAAGGAGCTCCTAAACTTGCTGAACATCGAGAAGTCTCGCACAACTCCATACCACCCTGAAGGAGACGCTCGGCCGGAAAGATTGAACCGAACACTATTAGATATGCTAGGCACTCTAAAGGGCACCCAGAAAGCCGAATGGAGCAAGCATGTTGAACTGCTAGTGCATGCCTACAATTGCACAAGGCATGAATCCACGGGGTATAACCCCTACCACATAATGTTCAGGCAAGAGGTGCGATTGCCTGTGGACATCCGTCTCCGGGTATCCACCGATGGAGTACCCAATATGACAAATTACAAGTATGTTATACGGCTCCAGGAAAACCTTCACAGAGCATATCAGTTGGCAGAGAAAGTCACCTCCAAACTGAACGAGAGTAACAAGCGACGGTATGACCACAAGGTCCGCTATCGGGAGCTTCAACCCGGATACGTATTTCTCCTGAGAAATTTAGGAATACTGGGAAATCATGTTAGCAGACTGCTGGCGAGAAGCTCCCTTCGAGTTGAGTCTCAGATGCCGGTCCTCCATGTATACCGAATCCGAGATGCAGATGGAAGGGTAAAGGTCTGGCATCGAAATCACCTACTACCTATCCCTCAAGTGGGAGAAAATAAACCCGAACCAGTTCCAATAGTGCTGGCCAGTAATCACGAAGAGTCCAGGGAAACTTCGGATACAGTCACAGAATGTAATCAAGATCCTTTGGAAGGAACCTCAAACAACTCAATTGGAGACTGGTGGGCACCACCCGAAGAAGCAACGGGTAAGATGCCAATGCCTCACGTACCCTCCCCAGTGGCTCAAACTAGTCATCCACTAAACCCAAGAAGCCCGAGCTTCATTCCCCAAAGAGACTGTTCAGACACTGAGTCACACCTTAGGAGAAGGCCAGGGCCTCAAGCCGATGGTAGCCTTTCTACAGAAGAATATGTCAGAGAAGAGACTCATTGGTGTCAAAGATTAAGACACCCACCAATGGGAATGGCGTAGGATTCTCCACCAGGGGGAGGATGTAGCCTGGCTCCCTTCTTACTTCCAGTACAGGAGGGGGAGTTTCCAGAGCTCTGTGCCGGGTCGTGAGTGTGGGTGGCGCCATCTAGATGTTCGCGCATGCGCCTAGAGTGCCATGTAGTAGGCACTAGAGATCCTACAGTAGTAGGATCAGTGTGGCGGCCATTAAAGGTGTCTCCGCAATGGACTACAAGTCCCAGGCTTCTCCAGTGTAAGACCACATGGTGAGGGGGGGGGGAGTTAGCCAATAGTCCAGGGCATTCTCGCAAAGGGAAGAGGAGGCTTGGTGCAAAATGGCCCCGGAGCAGGGAAGCCAACGGAGCAGGTAGTGTCCAGGGAGCAGTGCTCCCTTGGACTAGGCCAGTGTTGCCCCGTAGGCCTCAGCCCCTCAAGTTTGTGTATCATAGGGAAGGCACCCAGTTAAGGATGCTTCCCTTAGTGCTGCAATGGTGAGTGTTGTGGCACCATCGGACGGATGCCACGCGGTGATCTGCGGCCTGCAGTCTGGGATCAGACCACACTAGAGACTTTAAGGGAGACACTCAAGAGCCGGACACCACTGGTAAGGAGAGAGGGGATTTGGCAGACCCCAAGTCGTGGGATCACATTGCGGCCCTGTTGATTCAGGATCTCCAATATACCCTGGTCTGGCCTGAGACCGGGAAGGTACCACAGTACAGCAAAGATCTAACACAGGGTTAGCGCTACTCCACACACTTTGGGTGGGCCTTGTTCTGTGGGCACCGGGGTGGTTAGGTGCCCAGGGCACCCTCAGTAATTTGGGGGAAACCCCCCAGGGTGGTGAACACTGTGTTGGATTCATTGTACTGTGGGGACATTGTATTGTATTGATACATGTGCGTGTGTTAGTAAATCAGTTATATATACCTGTGTGTGTATCCTTGCTGTAATTGGTTCCTGTGAGGGGTTATCCCGCTACGCTGGAATCCCTCCCAGGTGGAGGCGCTGTACCCAGGAAGAAAGAGATCACCCCAGGCTCCCAGTGTTGGAGGATTAGGCCTGCTGTGAGCCATACAGGTAATCAGCATGCGTAGTTCCCATAGTCATAGGGGAAGGGGGCTACATGTACAAATGGCTTTAAATCGTCAAACCTCTTAGATGGATCTTACAAGTAAAAAACACTAATTCATGTAACATTTCTATACATTTTTTTTTACATTTTAATTCAATGTCTGTGTCTAAGTGGGACTAAACCTGTCAAGCTGGTGAACAATAAAACAAAGTCGTCTTCTGCTTTCGTAGCCCAGCTAAATAAATAAATTATAATAAATATATATATATATATATATATATATATATATATCTCAAATGCAGCTTCTGGCAGCATAATTTGCCAGCAGAGGATTGACAAGTGTAATATAAAGGTGAAAAACTGGAAAATGATTAGAGAAAAAAAAACATAAGATATAATGTTTAGAAAAGTATTGGTAGAAACATAAAAACTCATGGCAGATAAGGACCACATAGCCACTGGGTCTGCCTGTAAAACAATCACTGGGTCTGCCTGTAAAACCCATCACTGGGTCTGCCTGTAAAACCCATCACTGGGTCTGCCTGTAAAAACCCATCACTGGGTCTGCCTGTAAAACCCATCACTGGGTCTGCCTGTAAAAACCCATCACTGGGTCTGCCTGTAAAACCCATCACTGGGTCTGCCTGTAAAACCCATCACTGGGTCTGCCTGTAAAACCATCACTGGGTCTGCCTGTAAAACCCATCACTGGGTCTGCCTGTAAAAACCCATCACTGGGTCTGCCTGTAAAAACCCATCACTGGGTCTGCCTGTAAAAACCCATCACTGGGTCTGCCTGTAAAAACCCATCACTTGGTCTGCCTGTAAAACCCATCACTGGGTCTGCCTGTAAAACCCATCACTGGGTCTGCCTGTAAAACCCATCACTGGGTCTGCCTGTAAAACAATCACTGGGTCTGCCTGTAAAATCCATCACTGGGTCTGCCTGTAAAACAATCACTGGGTCTGCCTGTAAAACCCATCACTGGGTCTGCCTGTAAAACCCATCACTGGGTCTGCATGTAAAACCCATCACTGGGTCTGCCTGTAAAACCCATCACTGGGTCTGCCTGTAAAACCCATCACTGGGTCTGCCTGTAAAACCCATCACTGGGTCTGCCTGTAAAACCCATCACTGGGTCTGCCTGTAAAACCCATCACTGGGTCTGCCTGTAAAACCCATCACTGGGTCTGCCTGTAAAACCCATCACTGGGTCTGCCTGTAAAACCCATCACTGGGTCTGCCTGTAAAACCCATCACTGGGTCTGCCTGTAAAACCCATCACTGGGTCTGCCTGTAAAACCCATCACTGAGTCTGCCTGTAAAACCATAACTTGTTTTTTGGCTTTTATTACTTAAATCTTTGGGTTCCCATTATAATAAACAATCCACATTGTGTATTCCAAGTATCCATCTTCAAATAGTCCTGAATCTACCACATCCAACTTCCGAGCCTAATTCATGACATATCACCGATTTATCCTGGAAAAGGTATTGTTCCAGTATAATATATACGTACACTTTTCAGAATTGAAAGTTACACCATATCCCCATCCACCACCACTTCTTCTGTAAAATAGTCCTCTATTCCTCACATGTGAACCCTAGACAATTTTGGTTGCCTTTCTTTTTTTGTTGTTGTCATATCAACTAATTTTCTGGCCGTTCTGAAGATACAGATGTAGCCAGACTTACTGTCCCCGTGACCGCGAGGTGCCAGATTACAGCTGGGTGAGCACTTTGTTCACTTTGTTGTCCGCGGTTCGGCTACGGTCAGCCGGCATAATTATTTGTGCGGTTACTTATGTTATTGCAGTTCCGTACGTGTGTTCAGCAGGTGAAGCACAGAATATCTTCGCCTACGATTCTCAGCAGCCATAATGAGGCCCGCAAGGGATCCACAAATTGCAAATAAAAGCCGGGGATTTACACTTGGTGTTGTGCGGTACAGAGAACAGTAAGTCTGGCTACATCTCTATGGCCTCCACAACTGTCCAACAATCTGAAATATTATCCTACTGATCTAAATTAAATGAGTTCAACATCTACAGGATCATGATATTCACTGAAAAGGGGCAGAAACTATAAATTGCAATGCAAAACTCAAGACACCGTATTTGAATTGTTATTTCATCATTTAACCATGCTCTATACTGGGTTACCAAAAGTTAATTGGTGTGTTTTCTTATTAAAATTCCTAATTTATTAATGTATCTTTCTGTGCTGGCCATGCTATGGTTGCTTATGAGAACTATATACACCTTGATACATATTGTTATTTTTTTCTACAATATATCCAGGCAAGTGTTCCTTAAAAGGTCTTCACATATAATGTACGCCCATGTCCATTTGGATATAGAAGGGAAGGTGGTAACGCTAATATACTGGAGTATATTATGAAGCAGACAAAGCTTTAGAAGCTAAGGCAGCCTGTAGTGTAGCCATGCAGAAGTCAATGAAACTGTACAAGAGTCAAGTTACAAAGTAATTAGCAATAAAAGAGAATTGATTAACATACTACCAGCATACAATATATGTGCATTTATTGTATGGTTTGCTCGTTAGAGGCAATGGCATCCTAAATAAATGTTAATTTATTGAGAAATACAGCCAGCAAGAAAACATTGTTTTTCCAGTGGAGATAAAATTCATAAATCTATTACACACAAATGTTTTATACATACTGTAACCTGGTTGGAGACAAGAAGACAATTATTAACAAGTCATTCTGTGATACATATGCTAGCTCTATCAAGCAAGCACTTTTAGGTCTTGGTTTGTCTATACCTAGCATCAACTCTGCTCTAAACAGTATTATAATTATTATATTTCCTCCTTGGAATCATTAAGTGGTTATTTGTTCTTATTACTTTGTTCTTTATTTACAATTACTTTGTTTCTTTTTATTTACAGCTTGGACAAAAAAAAGATGTTAAAGTAATCTCTGAGAATATTACTACAGTTTTTTTGGGGTAAAATTCAACAAATTGGACTAAGACTCCCTTATAAGGTTATATTTCTAAAATGTTATAGTCATTGTTGTCTATTATAGCCATCATTAATGTACTCCTTATTTATATGAATGTATGTACTCTAGAGTCTAGACCATGTTCATAAAAGATTTAAAAAAAATCTTCCTATTTTGTTTCGTTTGGTGAGTTCCAACTTACGTTACAGCTTTCGTCATTATCAGGCCGGTGCGGAAGTATAAAAGAAACAACAGATAAGTGCCCATCACAATTGTCAGCAGGTTGATTGAAATCCAAACAACTGGTTATGATGCTGTAGTAGTGCGTGGGAACTGGTATTGTTCCATCAACAAGGCTGGAAAACAAAATGTAAATAAACATTTTTTTTTAAAGCGCTCTTAGAAATGTTTCCGGTTATTTCTTTAATTTTAAAAAGATATCAAGAATTCAAAGGGTGCACAAAGCAGATTGATTTTCTTATTTAAATGAAGTACGTATAAAGGTTACAGTGGCTGGATGAACAAATAAACAAGTGACCGCCTGAACTGGTGGAATGAGCGAATGGATAAATAAAAACCTTGATCTAACCCCGAGAAATAAAGAAATAATTGAATAAAACCCTATTGAAACAAAAGGAATAAACAAATGAATGAGGACAAATCAATTAATGAGTAACATAGCTCATGTCAAGAAGAAGTTCGAGCGCCTGAATGCCACAGTTTAAAAAGTTAGTCCACTTTTCACAGCATTGAAGTACGATAATTAAGTAATAATCCCCGAAGAACAGGGCATTACTGGCCAATAATGCCCTGGCTGGAAGAGTTGAAGGCCCGAGATGAAGCCGAGGGACTTTAACCCAGCCAGGGCATTATTGGCCAGTAATGCCCTGTTCTGGGGGGATTATTACTATTATAGGCTAAATGTAGGCTTATTTCATAAATAATAGACACTTTTGTATAGTTAAATAGATTTTTTTATTAAAATAAAATGATAAATACGTGAAACCACCTCTACACTACCGACACACTTTATTGAAGTGTGGTCGGTACCGCAAGCCGGGAAATCTCCCGGCTTGCTAGTGGCCGCCCCTCGGCGTGCCGCGCGTCATAGACGCGCGGTCACGCGTCATCGGGAGCGTGCGCCCCCTGCACGCGTGTCCAGGGGCTCCCCGAGGGAGCCCTGGTGTCCCGCGATCGCGGGACAGCGGCAGGGGGTTCCGGGGGACCCGGCGGACCCGGCAGCGGTAGGGAGAGCGCCCCGATCGGAGGGCGCTCTTCCGCTGCTTCGGCGTGCGCCCGTCACACTCGGGCGCGCGCCAGGCTACTGCTGCGGCACAGAACGGGCAAATGCTCGAATAAACTGTGCCGCAGCAGTATATACGCTTACACTGCAGATCTCTATATCCACACACTTCCTCCTCCTCTGTGTACACATACACACAAACATACACAACACACACACACACACACACACACACACACACACACCACCTCTACAGACACACACAGCAGCTCAACACACACAAACTGCTGCTACACATACAGCACACCACACAAAACACAGCACCTCTACACACACAACATACACACACACAACACTGCACCTCTATACACAGCACCTCTACACACACACAAACTGCTGCTACACCCATAAACACTGCTGCTGACACTGACGCACACACACTGGAGCTCTATACACACACACAGCACCTCTACACAGATATACAACACAACAGCACAGCACACACAATGCTGCTGACACACTCACACCCAAACTGCAGCCACAAACAAACTGCAGACAGCCACTTACTTCTTTGCAGACTCCCCTCCCCCTCAATTCAACTGAATCTGCTCAGAAAATGTCAGTCAGCTCAGGAGGGGGAGGAGTCAACCCGTGGCTGATACTTCCTGACCAATCCCCTGCCCTGTCTCAGAGCTGTTACTTCATTCTAACCAATCCCCTGCCCTGTCTCAGAGCTGTTACTTCATTCTAACCAATCCCCTGCCCTGTCTCAGCTGTTCTGAAAGCTGATTGGCTGAAAATAAACACATTGAAAACTGCACTTTGCAAGCTGCTAAAATTCCGGGCATTACTGAATGGTTAAAATTCCGGGCATTATCCAATCAGAGAGCAGGGATCACAATAATGCCCAGAATTTTACTGCTTTAGCCTATAATGTATAGTAACAGTTCGTGACAGGTCAAGCATGTTCTAAGTGACCGGGAACATTAATCATTTTCCAACATTTAAAAGCTAAAGATCATAATCTCACTTCAATGTAGTTTTCTTTAAGGAATCCACTTAAATGATCCCATCATTCAGTAACAGGGCATAAGAAAACCCAATGCAAGTAATTTTAGTTTCTTACGTTTTAATTTTTTCTGGGGAGTCATATAAACCGTCATAATCATAGTCAAAGATTGGTCCGCTAATGACGTTGACACCATTTCTTTCCGTTGCAAGTCTTTTCACCCAAACTCGCTGAAAATAGTTCCATATTTCTATAAAAATATATATATATATTTAGAAAGGTCAAAGAAATACAAATATATATACATAGAATAAGCTATGGGTTTCATATATACTTTTACAGCCGAAGGCTTACACAATCTGTCAAGGCAAAAATATAATTTTCCAGTAGTGGACAACGGCTTCATTGTTCATTAGGGTTTTTAATCCATCTCTGATACAGGCAAAAACTCTTTGCATTAGTAGTGTCATACATAGTAGTCAACGTATACCACAGTTCACCAACCTTACATCTACTGTACATTAAAAGAAGAAAAGAAATGGTGATGCACTATTAAATATTTTACTTACTTTTGAATGCAGGGTATATGGGAACGACATTTGTAATGAGAAGAGCATCGTATTTTGCTTCTGCAGAGGAACTTAGTTCTGCAAAACATTCAAAATTACACTTTGAAGCATGGAAATAAAATAGAAACGAAGGCTGCTTGTGTATAGGTTCAATGTAGATGTAGAACGGGGTAAGAACGCTCTAGTACAGGACAAATATAGATGAATAAATCCAGATTTATGGAGAGATGGATGAATCAATAATCATATATACAATAAGGTGAGTATGTCCATGAAATACTGACAATGACAGATGATCCCTGAAAACAGGGGATGAGTGAAAGAATCACAACCACTCTCTTTCATTGGGAATGTCCAATTAAAGCTGCAGTTCAGTCAATATCCTGCATGTGTGTTTTTTTTAATAAATCAGTTCTGTAGTAAGAAAAAATACTTTTAGCATTTTCTGTTTTTTTAAAAAAAAAAAACGTTGAAAGACCAATTTTCTTGTATTCTATTTTAACAGCCATTTGCTAAGGCACTGCCCCTTCATGTCCTGTCACAAGCCCTGGCACACCCCTCTGTCAGCCCTGCCCTCCCTCTAGCACATGTCAGTGCAGGAATGCTCATGAATATTCATGAGCTTCCACTGACAGACAAGCAGATTATAAACAAATCCCAGCTTTTAATATTTCACCAAATTTCGACCTATCAATACATGGAGAACAAATTGACCTGCAGCTATACAGTTCTTTAGGTAATTAGAGATTGCACACATGAAACTATTGAAGTAAAAAAATAAATGTAAAAAATAAAAAAAAAGACTGGACTGCAGCTTTAAATGGGAAATAATAATACTCACACTCACCCACTTCCTAGACTGGAGGAGATGTGCAGCTGCTGAAGTCGAAATCCAGAGTTGAAATGAAGAGTAGTGCACAGCCAAAAAACAAGGAGAAGGGTCCATATAATGCAAAAATAATTTAATAGAAAGGCAATAGCATAGAGGAAAAACCTCCTACGTGTTTCGTACCTTAGTACTTTTTCAATTAGCCCATATTAGGAGCTCCTTGATAAAGTACTAAGCTACGAAACACGTAGGATGTTTTTCCTCTATGCTATTGTCTTTCTATTAAATTCTTTTTGCATTATATGGACCCTTCTCCTCCAGTTTTTGACTGTGCACTACTCTTCATTTCAACTCTGCTTGTGTATAGCCATTAAACACAAAGAAGACCTCTTCTCTTTTGCACCTTTTGGTGCAAAATATGTTGCACTGCATTTCTTCAAAACCACAAACATTATCAAAATAATAAGAATTTGAAAAGTAAGCAATAAAAAGGAAATGTACACACAATGTGTTATATTTATCAGTAATATACACATATTTTAATTAAATAATACTGCTGTAAAATCTATATACAGTACTGTACTGTGTAGTAAATACATTTTTAAATACAAAAGTGTTTTAAAAAAACAAACAAAAAAACCCCAATATTTTAATATTGGATCTCACAGATTGCACCTTCAGTATAGGAGCAGCAGTCACAAATGAAGCCATTACCCCCTCTTCATATACCAGTTACTCAGTTCCCCCCTAACCACCCATGTAAAACAAGATATTCTGTATGAAACTGCTGCTAAACATCTCAGACCCAATACGTTCATTGGCTTTCCTTCATTTTTAAGATACCCTTGTGTCTATCCTGAGCCGGTATGAATTCCCTTAGTGTATTAGCATCTAGCTCCTCTGCTGGGAAGCTATTCTATGAAAACTGTGCTTCTATTTGCACTGCTCTAGGCATTTTACAAAATTAATTAATTATGATTATATACTGAACATGTAACTTGTTTTCCCATCAAACACAACCTTGTTGCTCTTGAGACATTATTGCTCAAGCTTTGGCCTTTTACATACATATCCTTTCAAGGTTAGTCTCTGTACTGTGTAAGAACAGGCTGTAGTCAGCAAAAAACTGGCACCAGAGAGAAATAATAGTGTGACTACCCATTTCATAACTTGCAAAGCTCTGTGCTCAGACAAAGTTCTTGCAAAAGTACCTGTCTCAATACAGATACAGTATTATACATAAAACGTACGCGGTGGAAAGAGGAATCCATACGACATCGGCTTATCTGTTTTGTAAGCAGAGCAACTTTGACTGTTTCCAGGTGAAATGCGTGGGTCAAGTCTCACACAGTTAGATAAGTGCTCAGGGATTATAGATACATCTGCCTGCATTTAGAAGACAAAAAATACAATTATAGCATTAATGACTGTATATTAACAAAATAGCACAATAAAGTTAAAGTGATCATCGAATGTCCTGGCTTGCACAAATACATAAAAAAAATCACAAGTAGGTCAGTAGTAACTGTAGACAGCACAAAAGGATGACTAAAAATGTCCAAACTATAGTGGCGGCCGCCTTTATCCTTGTGCGGCCGTATCGGCGCACCTTTGAAAACCACGGGCAGATGCAGTATTTGTTGCGGTATGTTCCGGTATTTTAGCCGCGGTCGCCTTTATCCTAGTGCATTGTATTAGCGCTGTCTCGGCATGAATGCGGCATGAACGCGGTGAAGTGCGTGGCATTCGGAAAAAATACCCAAACAAAATCGGAGATGTTGGAGAATAAAAGGGGCCGTGACAGTAGGTTTTCTTTTAAATTTAGTATCAAAGATAACATTATAGCTAAGACCACTTCTCGATTTCCAATATATTTCTGTCCCGCAACTTAACGTGTGCTGGTTTAGCTTCACAGAAATGTTGCACAGTAGCTATACTCTGCCACTGGTCAATAATGTTTAATACCAACATACAACATTTCAAGGAGTGCTTTGATTGTTCCCCAAAGAAGAACAGTGACTAACTATGCTTGTCGGAGTAACTCATTTACAATTAGGATTATATTATTGTTAAATATTCTGGAGTTGAGATGAGAGTATTAAGAAAAAGAAGCATTACGTGTTTTTGGGGGGGAATCTTTAACTCGCTGGAGCTACGGGGGGAGGGACATTGGGAGGAGATAGATCAATATAACTAAAAACGTAGTCAGTTACAGCATGATAATGTTTGTAAATGAAGAACTGGAGAGACACAGAGTACAGATATAGCCAACGTTATTCCACCCATTAACGCACCATAGTGCGTTAACGCTGCTGCGTCATTTAATGTGAAAGTTGGCATGGCATCATTGAAACAAATGGGAGTGTGTTAAAATCATGCACTGTGGGTGTCATTTTGCATGTTTGTTTTTCTTTAGAACATTTACGTGCCAATGGGGAAAATACCATTGGCTACATCTGAACCTTACAATAAAATAGCTAATTGGCATTCATATCATCAGGGGAGGGGCAAAAAGTTTGAAAATGCGAAGCTTCTTTCATTTTGTTGTTGTACAAAAATGAAAATTTTTACTCATTTGGAAATTCCCCTCTACCAAGTGCCCTTTTTTTTCTATCATAATTTGGGGGGCATGTACTTTACTCTTGGCACATGTGCAGCCATCATTTTAAAGTTTTAATAAAATCATATTCAATAAAAAGTTGGGAATTAGTTAAAAACATTTTTTTACTGAATCTCTCTTAAGTCAGATGACTCAGGGTGCTCATACGGACTATTAAATATTTGTGGTATCTTGTGAAAGACTAATGTTCAGCAATCTACTCTCATTTAAACATTTTGTTCCCAGAATTTAAAAGCAGAAGCAATGCACAATATAAAACTAATGGAACATGGGCAAGTTCCTAATGTATGTCACAGTGGAGGAAGCAATAACAACACATGGCACAAAGTAAAGGCGAAGTTGCCATACCAAGATCACTGTAACACAGGCCTACACAACTCGTAACGTGAGAAGGGCCGAACTGCTCCAAGGAAAAAAAATTGGGCCACACGGATTAAATCATCATCATCATCATCATCATCATCTCTCCTCCAGCACCTCATCCTCATCATCCTCATATATCTCCTCCAGCACCCTTCATCATCATCATATCTCCCCCAGAACCCCTCACTATCAACCTTTGCGATACTCCCTATCTATCTCTCGTACCCCCATCTCTCCCCCTCAACCACACACATAATACTCCCCCTCCACATCAAACACACAATACCCCCCTGCACAGCACACACATCCCACACCCCCTGCACCTCACATCACTCTCCCCCCCTACCCCTCACATCAACCCCCCCTGCACCACACATCAAGCCCCCAGGCCCCAGCACCTCACATTAACCCCCCAGTACCTCACATTAACCCCCCAGCACCACACATTAACCCCCCAGCACCACACATTAACCCCCCAGCACCACACATTAACCCCCCAGCACCACACATTAACCCCCCAGCACCACACATTAACCCCCCAGCACCACACATTAACCCCCAGCACCACACATTAACCCCCCAGCACCACACATTAACCCCCCAGCACCACACATTAACCCCCAGCACCACACATTAACCCCCCAGCACCACACATTAACCCCCCAGCACCACACATTAACCCCCCAGCACCACACATTAACCCCCCAGCACCTCACATCAAGCCCCCAGGCCCCAGCACCTCACATTAACCCCCCAGTACCTCACATTAACCCCCCAGCACCACACATTAACCCCCCAGCACCACACATTAACCCCCCAGCACCACACATTAACCCCCCAGCACCACACATTAACCCCCCAGCACCACACATTAACCCCCCAGCACCACACATTAACCCCCCAGCACCACACATTAACCCCCCAGCACCACACATTAACCCCCCAGCACCACACATTAACCCCCCAGCACCACACATTAACCCCCCAGCACCACACATTAACCCCCCAGCACCACACATTAACCCCCCAGCACCTCACATTAAACCCCCAGCACCACACATTAACCCTCCAGCACCACACATTAACCCTCCAGCACCACACATCAAGCCCCCAGGCCCCAGCACCTCACATTAACCCCCCAGCAGCTCACATCAAGCCCCCAGCAGCTCACATCAAGCCCCCCTGCACTTCAAACCCTCCCCCCTTCTCCTTCCCCCCCCCTCCCCTTCCCTCCCTCCCTCCCCTTGCAGTGGAGGAGGCGGCGGCAGAGCAGGCAGGACTGCACGCACGCTCTAGCAAGCAGTAGGCAGGAAGTGCCTCAATGCTAGAGCGCGGTGCTACCCTGCGAGGGGGAGAGCGGGCTCGCGGGGGGCGCGGGACAGTGTACTCGGGAGGGAGGGGGAGAGTGTACTCGGGAGGGAGTGGGAGAGCAGAAAGCCGCCGCGGGCCGCACAGTGAGTGCAGGCCTGCTGTAACATATGGCAGGCGATGCATTACTGCTTAGAAATATATTAATCATTATAAATATTTAACTTTAAGACCTTAAAGGAGCAATCCAAGCAATATTCTACATGTGTTTTTCATATTAAAAAAAAAAAAGTCTTCAGGTGTTAGATAATTATTACATTTTTTTTATTTTAAAATGAAACTCTCAATGCCAGTTTAAAGTGAGTTTTAATATACTGAGCATCCTTTGATTTCTATAGCAGGTTTTAGCACACCTCTCAGCAGTGAAAGATGTTTGCAACACTTTCCTGTTTGTGATAATTTGTTGCCAATGTTCCCAGCAGTTTGAGCTGCAAAACTGTAACAATAGATAATGTTACCTTAGTAATATAAGAATAAATTGTAGTGAACCTGGAGAAGCAGGATTTTTCTTATCGATAATGGAAAAACGCATCGATCGGCAGCTTAGGTAATTTGTTTTCAACAAAGGTAATCAAATGCTGCATATATTAATACAAAAAAAAATGGGGGGTGGTTAAGCTGCTTGGACTGCCACCAACTCAAGTGAACTTTAATGGTATCAAATAGAATTTGAGCAAGCAGATATTTGATCAAATCAAACTAAAGTCAATTACACAATAAAATATAGATTTTCAATAATAAAACATACTAACCTGCTTTGATATAGTATAGGACGTCCATAGTGGCATCAAGAATGCTTCGCTGTAAGCACTGTCAAAATCACTGTGATACAAAATACTGTATTTTGTCTTAAATAGCACTGCAGGTCTTCCATATAACAGGTTTTTATCTAAAAAGAACGGAAATAAAACAAAACAAAGCCTGCTTAACAAATATTCAGAATGCTACTGTGACTAAAGTTTGTAAAAAAAAATACTAAATATTGCAGCACAATGTATCTTTTTAATGAAGCAGGAATATTTAAATGTATGAGTGTTATGTATGCAGCACATGGCTGAAAAAAGGCTGCATCCAGAGAACTGATCAGAGTGCCATTTCAAGCTCATTTTTAAGGACAAATGCTTCTTAGTGCTACCACTGAACAGTCATCTCGAACAATGCAGAAGTAAATATGGGGTCACAAATAAGTCTTCGAAGCATTACAGTATGTAGTAAAGAAACTTTATGGTGAAGAAATAAGGCATTTTTGACCTTTCACGAGTACAGGAAGCAGCTAGAATAACAGCTGTAATATCACAGAGCAGGAGTGTGCCCGTTGTTTACCAGTGAATAATTTATCCAATTGCAGCAAAATAATCAATTTTAACATACTTTTTGTGATATATAGATATCTATATATCTATATATATATATAAAGATATATATATATAGATATATAATCTATATATACTGTATATATCTATATAGATATCTATATACACACACATACACACATATTTATTTAAACTTGTTCTTTAATTGAATTTTCTTTAAGAAAAGTGGAGGATGGGATACAGAACAAAAAATAATTTAATACTGTAAATGCCATTAGTTACGGGCCCAAATTTTCATCAACACAAGAAAGGTATTACAATTACATTCTAAACAAATAAGCCTTAATGGAAGCATGGTAATCTGGAATAGTTAGGGATGTGGAGACACCGGTTACACAAAAGCGGTTTATTAACATACAAGTAGTTTACAGTGATATTTACAGTTTACAGTGATATTATGGTTTGCAGTCAACGCACTTAACGTATAAGAAGGACTAATGTTTGAGAGACTTGTACAGCATAGTTAGGAAATACCAATTCTGCACAACTGCAGCATTCTTTATCATGAAAGACAATGGAATCAGCGACAACCAGTGCTGTATTGTCAGAGCTTCCAAGAAGTCGAAAGTACTAAACCACTATTAACACTTTCTGCAGCCCACAAACCAGATTTATAACTTACCCCCTTCTGGTAAATTATTGCATCACAAATCACATCCACATTTCTATGACCTCATCCATTATAAGGAGATATCATTTGTGATGTAATGTATTTTTCTGCTATTTGAATGAAAGCAGGCATAACTTAATATACAACAGAAAACAGATGACTCTTTCCATCTCTGTTGCATTACCTTCGGTTTACTTCAATAACAAAAGATCAATAGAATTGTGTACCGAGAACTTTGGAATAATGCCTGTACTCTTGAATAGAAACTCTGCAAAATCTCTAGCAGTGAGAACATCTGTCTCTGTGCATCCAATATTACCTGAATGCCCACTTCTCGATTCGAACCAGAGCTATTTTGTGTGAGAGAAATCAGAACAGAGTTTGTGCACCGTTGTTTAGGTTTTAACAAGGAACGTAATTTAGTGATTACAAAAGAATTTTTTAGAAAAGGCCAAGAAAACGCACTGTGAGTGAATAAATGCTTTTTATCTCCACCTACAACATCTTTATCTAAACTACAATAAATTATTCATTTTAGAACATACATTTTTTTTGTTGCATAAGGTTCTGGCATAATTGTTCTTACAAAAACCGCACCCTTCTCAGGAAGTTTTAGTTGCCACTGTAAATAGTAGAGGAGGTTAAAAAAAGTCAAAATGTCTCATCTATATTTGTATATTATATTTGTATTTTTATTGATCCAAAGGATGGCAAACAAAAAAAAACCAGTGAAACATTTGCGAATTATGTCCTTATAAGGGAGGGGAGGGGGGTAATTTGTCTCCAGTAATGGAAATCAGATACTGTATATTTGGTGTAAAAAAATAATAATAAAGTAATGTAATGTAATGTAATTTGGAGCTGTTTAACTTCCTTAAAGTATTTGTCATTTAAATCGGCACCTCCATTTAAAAAAATTTTTTTTTAAATATATTATTTTTTATGTACTTGAAACGGGAACCCTTGGTTCCCAATACATTTGCGGTTGACAAAAAAAATAAAATATAATTCAATTAAATATTAAATTCTTTAAATGTAAATGTAAACTTCAATAAAATAAATTAAAAAGAGAAATTAATGTATTTGATAATAAATGTAATTATCGGATGCCAGTCAAGTAATCTCAAATCTCAATACTGATCCCTCCCTGATTCAAATACTTTGACAAATGTGTGTTACGAGAGGACTACACAAAAACTATTGCTTTTTTTTTAATGTAATGGTGCTTGTAAACCCTCTTCAATGTAATATTATTTGAACATTTGGGTGCTTTGTATTTTTAATATATGATTTTTTTTAAATATAGATTTTTAACCTACTGTATAAACTTGCCTCAATATATTTTAAACACCATGGACAGAAAGGGAACTTAATTATACCCCTCCCCCCTATACTCTAATTTGGATCCTGGAAATACCTCTGGCCTGTATGCAAGTATTTGATTCCTTCACCTCCATCAAGAGCTGGACAGCCAATAAAATGATTGGTTTCAAAGGCTCACCAGCTCTGCTTGTGAATGAAACTTGTTGCTCTGTATCTGATGGGTTCTCTTGCTGGTTTTCCCATGAAGAAGAAGTGGTTAAATCTGCCTCTTCTGAACTGCCACTTAACCTTTCTAACATCGAAGACACTTTAATCTCATCTTCAACTTCAGTGCGCATTCCTTTTGTTGGTCAACCAATGAAGAAAAAAAGACGGTAAAAAGCAACGGACAGTTCTGCATTAGTCTTCCTCTTCTCATCTTAATTAAAGACAGTTTGGATAAAGGGCAATAGTCTTGGTAGGAATCACAGTATAAATAGCTGCTTTTTTTTTCTTTTGGAAAAGGATGTACATGTTAACATTGCACAATGATAACAGACAAGGTGTACAATAACCAAGTTCAACACAAACCATTCTCTATCAGACTAATTTAGAGTTACAGTACTGAAAACCAGCTTAATTCTACATCAATAATGGATAAACAAACCTGTATTTCTTGAAGTCAACTCCTTAATTTCATTGCTAAGCTCCTCTACTTCCACATCTGTTAATACAAACAAATACAAGAATTACTGCAACCATTGTAGAACAAAAACACCTAGTATTTTCTGTACCTTACAATTGGTTTATAAGCAGTAGACTTACCATCATTTGTAATCTATAATGCCCATAACGACATCTCTTTTAAATATGGATCTTAGGGAAAGTTAAAGTGGCTCAGTTACACATAAAGTGACTCAATTGCCCATGAAAAAGGCAGCACTGCCTGGCCCAATACTTTGCTTGGCCATTTTTCTTTATCATATAGCCATTGTTTTATTTCCCAGTGTACTTTGAGAAATGATGAAGATCAGTTTATATTAAGACTTCCCTTCCCGGTCTATTGTTTTATATTAATGTTTCTTGGGCCATGTCTCTGTGAGTAAACACTGGTATGGCTTTATCTTTCTGTCTAATGCTATTGTCTTTCTTGATTCCAGTCTTACTTCTAGAGACTAACACTGCTGGCTATATTCTTCCGTTAATCTACAGAATAGAACCAGTAATTAGACCCCTTAGAATTCAGTCAACACATACTCTGTTATCATTGCAACAGAAATGACATCCAATATTGGTGGATGAGGTCATGGAATATTATGGGAGATGCCATTTGTGAAGTAATGATGAGGAAAACGTGGACTGAACTCTTGCGTTTTGCCGCTTGTAAGAGATGTTTACTGTGCTTCAGTTTCTCTAACTTTGCTCTTTAACATTGATCATCGCTATTCTCCTTCTGGCTCTATCCACAATGGGTCATTTCCTGACTGCAAACCATATTATTACTTTAAATGAAAGGACGTTTGTACAGCGTGTTCTATGCATTTTGTTTGCGTTTTTAATATGTCTACAAGCCTGGTTTTTGCGATGCACCCCAGCTGGATAGAATGGAATAGAAAGTACTTACAGTAAATGTAAATAGTAAGTTTAAAGAAAGTTTGGCTTTTTACACAGGAAGTTACTTGTATTTATGTTGCAAAGAGGAGGGAAAAAAGTGTTAAAGTTGTGGAAGCACATTGTCCTAGATACTTTTTTTGAGACCATATGATTGTTCATACGGAATATTATTCTTACCGTCTGTTCCTTTGAGATAAAGACGTTTATTCAGCTCTTCAGCTTTATTCTTTACATAAAATGAAAAAATATATACATACATGAAATAATCCCTGACTTACAATAAAAAAAACGTTTTAAATTATGCATATGTACTGTAAGAACCCAAACAAGTATATGGTGAGCTCATTACACAAATAAATGTGTTCAGCTGGACATAACTGTGGCTGGAGACTTCAGATTAGATTTGTGAAACCATATGTTCATTAGCAGAGGCATCTGCAACTCGCTCTTCTGCAAACTGTGAAGAACGTCTCGCTGTTTTACTGTCCCTCTCTCATGGACAAAATCTACCCTTTGCCTCTCTTCATTACTGACCATTTCTTTTTTTATTATTATTCTGTTGAAGTAAAGCAGCAACACAAGTTTCACTTATTGTTAGTTTTTTTAATTACAGGGTTGAAGCAGGCGGTTTCCGAAGCAAAACTATGATAACTTCAGCTCCGGGGGAACCCCTGCATCCAGAGATACTTCCCTCCCCAAGGGGTGCCGATATCTATGCAGCGCAAGAACTGTGTACCTAACGAAATGGCTGCATATAAATGGGGCCAACAGGAAGTCATGACGTCATCCGTTGCGGCTTCTTATGGGCCCCCGTGACCAGGACCTGTAAACTCCACAAAGATACCGGCACCACTACAGAGGTAAGTATCTTCAGAAGTAGGGGGTCCCTGGAGCTGAAATGAATGGGGTTCAGCTCCAAAGACCCCGCAGCTTCAATCCTGTCATGAAAAAAAAATGAAGCCTGTATTGCAGTTAACTTTCAAAATAGGTCATATTGGAGGGTGATTGCACCTTTAAAATCAATCTTATGAAATGTTGCATTATGCAATACAAAATCGTTAAGGCAAGTAGAACATCTTTGACCGAAAGCAAAAACATCGGTGAAGGTCACTTTCATACAAGCATAAAACACAATATTTAAAAAAAAAATTTTTTTTATTAATCTCATTTAAAGTTTAAAAAAAAATTAAAAATTAAAACCATTACAATTTTTAAATTGCAATGAAATAATTTTCTAATAACATTGCATTTGGCAGTGAACGGTTTGCATCTGCATAGTAATGAATTACACTGTTCCAATTTCAGCCCCACATGAGATAAACCTCTTATTTTTTCCCCATCATCAAGAGTATTCAAATAGATGTAAAAAAAAAAAATATAAAACCTAGTCAGTCAAAATCTATATTATCTAAATATCTAACAGATTTCTAAATAAAATCTGCCTAACTGAAAGCACAACAGATAATAGGAAACCTTAGCTTCAGCCTAGGTAGTCAGGGCTGTGCACTGCAGGTGGTACATGTTAGATAGTCGCAAGAGAAAAAGAATGTTCTTCTTGAAGCGTCCAGTGTGACGCGAAACGTATGTCGGTGAGAGTCCGATGTCACTTGTCAGGCACGGCAGCTAGCAGAGAACACTGGTAGCTCCAATACACATGGAGGATGTTCAATTGTTTTTTTTTAACCTGGGCCACTTTAGCGTGTTAGATTATTTTGGAAGGGTCAGATAGATGTTTTGGTTTGGGACAACTCTCTTCAACCTACCCTATTCTGCCATTTCTTCCCTTCTTTCTCTATACCAGAATAGGGATATAGACAGTGACTAAAATAGCAGGTGTAATGACACTGGGTAAAGCGGAAGCATTCTTATTATGATAGGATTCTAATGCCACAAAGTACCAAATGATAAAACCATGTAGACTTGCAGCCCAAATATCTGTGTTGTGACAATATTCACCGGATCCATATAGAGCTCTCTAAACATTGATACAATGAAATTGCAGTCTGAGAGCATTCTCATAATGCAACACTTCATTTCATAGTTTGACTTAAAATATATGTTGTTACTGTATCTACTGTATAGCAGCAGACAACAGATATACACAGTATATAAGCTTGCTACTGCCAGTACCAGGTTTTCATTGTTCTGTTGTCCTTTGTTTTGTGTTTTCACAACATTATTTTAATTAACATAATCCAAATGAGTTTTAAGTAAAGATACCATTACAATGTTAGAAGCAGGGTCTGAGTGCAATCAGAGCAGTGATCTTTTTCTCTTGTAACCATCTAACTGAAAGTGCTCCAGCAATGTGTGCAACATATGTTGAACTTTATACTCCATATTCAAGGGATACCTTGTTGCCCAGTTTACAAGGGATAGAGTTCACAAAGAACATATCCCACCATCAGCGTAGCTCACATACTGTATGTTTTACAGTAACTATTTATGATTTAAATCTACTAATAATTACAGCATATCATGACTCAGAAAACACACAAACAGTTATGTCTCCCAAACCAACATGTACTGTACTTCAATATATCAAATTGCTATTCTATAAAGCAACAAGCCCCCTTAATTACACCTCCAGTCCTTTTTTTTTTTTTTTTTTTTTTTCCAGGATTGGAACCGGAGTTATTCTAATCTCTAATCTCTAATCTCCTAGGACCTCCCCTCGTCCCATCCCCTCCCCCCCTCCCCGGTTCCCAAGATACTGGTGAATTTAACGATTTTAATTCCTGTTTTTTTATAGGGGATTTACATGGCTGCCCAATAGGAAGCTGCAACGGATGTTGTGGCTTCCTATTGGTATGAGATCTGACAGCCGGTTGGTTTTCCCTTGGAGGGAGCTTTAAACCAGGTAACATTAGCGCCAAGTATCTTGAGAACATAACGTGGTTCAGCTCCACGAAATCCCCCCATTCCCATCCTGTAAACATAATTATATAAATTAGGGGTTACAAAAAGAAATAAAATAGGGGAGGGGGGAATTGCTGCTCTACATTTCTTATAAGCTGATCTTGTCAGTGAATCATGCAGTCACTGTTCTACCTTGTCATCGCATGAGCATCCCAATTCTTCATTTACGGTGGATGAAGTAATTACGGTTGTTAGTGGTTTAGAAACTTCATCTGGAAGTGTTGGTTTATAAGAAGAGAGTCTTAGGAGATGATTTAGGCTTCCATGGGTTCCATTATTGGGAGCAGGCTTTAAACCAAGAAGATCTGAACAGAGAAAACAGACTTTGACTATAGGATCCGCCCTAAAATAAATGTATTCAGGGTACTTTATTTTCAGGAACAAGAAGCTCAAAAAACATATAGATTTGCATTATAAATTTATGTTATGACATTTGCTGATTTTCCCGCTTAATTCTTACTCACAAGAAGCCATTTAACATTCTTAAATGAGATACCAACTAGGATTACAGAATACTCTATAGTGTATACTAAACTGTACACACTACACGTGGAAAGGATTTACAATGTCAAAATACATAGCACTTATTTATTGTGTGTACAAAGGTTTTATTTTAAAAGACGAAAATATAACATTATGGCCAAAAGGATTTATCAGACATGGATAAATAGCTAGAAATCCATGTGGACAAACCAATATGAAACAAACATACATGACACTTTGACATGATAATAAATATAATTGATCATATATGGCTTAATTTTGTTTGTCGGGGTTCTTTAGTGTTTATATTCCTCATTTCTCAAGTCTCATCCACACATTTCTGGCCATCGCTGCGTTCTCTGCCATTAAGACTAAAATTCAAATCCCTCCAACAGCTACTGCAGTAATGGCCTTTGTATTTCCATGCATCCTTTAAGAAATATCCAAAAAATCTTCTCGCCTACTCAACTCCCAAAAGCCTACCCTCAGATTACTTGTGTGCAAAAAAAAAAATACACCATCTAATGTTTCAGTGTTTAATTGTTACACATAATAGATAAATGTAAAACTGGGTCAGTTACTTACCACACATGACATTGTATAATTCAATATTTTCAAATGGAGGTACCTTGATCTTGTATTTAAACGAAGGACCATAGCCCACGAAAACAGTCTTTCAAAGAAGAAGAGGAGATGAAGGAAAATCAGTAAGTTTTTGGTGCAAGTCGCGCGCTCATGAAATAATGGGGTTCTCTTTTGAAAGTACCTGCATGCTGTTGATTTTGTTGTCATATCCATGGTCTCCATGGACAATGCATTTTCCTGATGGCTTTCTATAAACATCTGTTGGCTTTCTGTTTTAGGAACAGTCAGTTAGATGGTTGAAGATAGAAGTACAGTAAATAACCCAAAGAGATACTGTAACAATAGTACACATTACAGGAAAACATTTTTTTGTCCATTCACATAGAAAGAATAAACACAATACATGAGAAGCTATAAAAGGAATCTACATGTATCTAGGAAAAATAAAATCATTGTATTGCTTCATTTAAACAGTCCATTTTGAAAATTATTTTTCATCTTTTTATTCGTTTTTGAATAACATGAAACAATATTAAAGCTAACTTAAAGCTAATTAAAGCCGCAGTTAAAGCGGTCTTTTTTTCCTATTCAATATGTGCATCAATACAATCTACACACTAAAAAGTGATTAGCTAAGTTGCTGATCGTTCCCTTCTCCTGTAATCGATCTCTGAAATTCGACAGTGGGTTCTCTAAATGCATCTTGGGTAATCTTCTGCTGCACTGACAGCCAAAGTTCTATGAGGAAGATCATGTGACCAGGCAGGCACTAGATTCAATTGGTTCACTGCTAGAGGGGGCAGGGCTCAAAAAAGTGATGCTGTTTCTGAAGAGGGGGGGGGGATGACTTTGTAAATGGTTGCTATAGGAACAAAAATGCCTGTTACATTAGAAAACATTAAAAATGTCTTTAAAATTGTTTATTTTTATTTTTTTAAATGCTACGAGTATTTTCGCATAGTACAGAACTGATTTATTTAAAAAAAAAAACATGTAGGATATTGCTTGAACTGCAGCTTTATAAAAACAAAAAACAATCCAAATCTACTGTCTGATATAGCCATCATTTGTGGTATTTTGGGAATTTTTGTGAGGGAATGTTTGCGTTTCATGACCAAAATACATAAAAAGACAAAACGGTCTGATTGTTGTAAATTCAATAACGTAACGTGTTATGCTTACATGGCATCACTATTACACATGTTGCGAAACATATTAGAATGACACAAAAGGGGCTCTGTGTAAAGACGCAATTCTAAAGGAAAGGCATTATTTTTATGTCACATCTCTGCACCAGTGTATTGAGATATTGCGTTCCATGTCTGCACCATACTGTATGCATCAGCTTGCGGTTCTGGAGAACATTGCAATCACATTATAATGACATTTTACACATTTGTACATGACTTTTATTCGTACTTCTTTTATTTTGAGCCAGTGGTAAGAAAACGGATAAAAAAACTTGCACGGTGTAATACTGTATCTCAAAATAAACATTTTTGGACTTTAATACGTATTTGCCCTGAAGAGCTAGCAATGAAATGTTCATTGCATGAAGCATGGAAAAAAAGTTGCCAAAGTTTAGGCAAAGTGGCATTTCAGATCATTAATTCTATATATTCAAGTAAGACCTTGATAACACAGAATCATTTGAAAATTATTTGGCTTTTTAAAGACAAACATTGATTTTGGAGAACATATTGGAAATTGCATTTAGACTGTAAAGCTGAAAGTTCAAGGTCACAGAACAAAGAGAGAAGATGTTTCAGTAACCTAATGTGAACATGTTCTGCAACAAGAAATAAAGAGTCACAACAATGTATCATGTCTAACGGTACATTAACGTAATCCGATACAGCAGGGGTGTGCAAACTGGGGGGTGCCACACTTTCTGAGGGGGGGGGGGTGTACTTACAGTGGCCCTGCGCTCTTCCCCAGAGCATTTAAATTAAATGATGGGGGAGCGTGTGAGGCCTCCGTATGCCTCACTTACCTGGTCTTTGGCGACTTCTGGCGATTACGTACGTGACGTCAGATGACACCAGACAAAAAGGTAAGAGAGGAGCAGGCGGGGGGGGGGGGGGGGGCGAGCAGGCAGGAGGGTGCAGACTAGAAAGTTTGCACACCCCTGCTATAAAGTATGGGGGAAAAAAAAAAAAAAAAAAAAAAAACTTAAATCATATTAAGTTGACATAAAACAAAAAAAAAAAAAAAAAGGAAGAAAGGCCAGTTAGTGACAATGATCTTACTTTGCAACATGCCATCTTCTGTCTACCAATAGGTGGACATCCTCAATCCTTCTGTTAAAAGCATAGTGCAAACGTTTGGGAAGGTGCTGTTTCAAATAAGGCTTAAAGTGCTGGTCTGGCTTTTTACACTGGAAAACAAAAGATATGTTCTTTATACTACAGTGTCTAGACATGTCCATACATTTGAGGTACTATCCCTGCTGAATTTTACCACCTCAGATAATTAATTATATGTGGTGACATATACCGCCGGCCTATAGTATCATTGATGTGCATATACGTGTATGTTAGGGGGTATAGGGGTTGTTCACCCACCCCCGCTACCCACAATAAAAAAAATACACACACAACAGCCCCACACTAAATATATATATATATATATATATATATATATATGTATATATGTATATATGTATATATATATATATATATATAGCTAACCGCTAAGGTAATGAAGGGGTTAACCAGCCGTGCCAGGTTTATTGTGGGTAGCGGGGGTGGGTGAAGGGGGTATTTGGCCCTTGGTGGCTGTTTAGGGCTTGCGGGGGGGTTGCGGGTGGACTTAACCCCTTCATTACCTTAGCGGTTAAATATATATATTATTTATTTAGTGTGGGGCTGTTGTGTGTGTATTTTTTTTTATTGTGGGTAGCGGGGGTGGGTGAAGGGGGTATTAGCCCCAACGGTGGTTGTTTAGGGCTTGCGGGTGGCTAGCGGGAGGGCTTAACCCCTTCATGACCGTAGCGGTATTAACCCATTATATTAAGTCCACCCGCAAACCCCCCCCCCCGCAAGCCCTAAACCGCCACCAAGGGCCAAATACCCCCTTCATCCACCCCCGCTACCCACAATAAACCTGGCACAGCTGGTTAACCCCTTCATTACCTTAGCAGTTAGCCGCTAAGGTAATGAAGTGGCCTTTAAATGCATTTTTCCTGCCTCGGATGCATGCCGGGGGGCTCCGGTGCTGGTATTAATGGCATCAGCTCCGGAGACCTCCGGCATCAATCCCAGCCAGGATAAAGGCCTGATTTGTTCTAAGTGCCTTTCCGCTGCTTACCGCATGACCCCCGTAATATTGAATATACTGCATGCGGTATGAACGCGGTATGAATGCGGCATGAACGAGGTGAAGTGCGGTGAAGTGCATGGCATTCGGAAAACATCATCCAAAAAAATTCGGAGATGTTGGAGAATAAAAGGGGCAGCGGTTGTGTATAACTTTATAAATAGTCTTTATGAATTTGAACATGTAGATGACGTATCGTTCCTTATGACTGCGTCCAACTGCAGTCACGCTTTCCCGGCATGATGCAGAAAATTGCCCACAATACCAAGATAGCAGGTTTTTACTATGCTGCAAGGAATGTTGAGTAGGCTAATTAATTGTATAACAATTATGACTTATGGCCATTTTTCAGACAATAGCTGGCAGGTCATTTTTTAAGTTACTGTACATTTCTGCACATTTTATGTGGAAATTGAAAGCCCTTAAAATCCCTTAGAGTGTAACCATCCAAAAATCAAGAATCAAATAACCCCATTGACATATGGAATGAAGCAGTATGCTTCAGCTATACAGAGAAAACGCAGGCGCAAACGCAAAATCGGCTAAGAGCAACTGATACTACTTGGAACAAGTCCCAAGTGTTTTCCCCACTGGTGCAGACACAAGACTGTCAGGATCCCCATAACAAAATCTGTCCTCCATCCAATGACAGTCTTTATTCACCGATATAATGCTCTCCCTCCGTTCACTAACTAATAGTAATAAATGGATTCCCCAACCACTCTGCCTTGCGAAGGAACCTATAGAAGGAGTTTTCTAAAAAGTATAAGAAACTACAAACAGTGGGTTTCCATGATTACTAACCCCAATATTAAAGAAGAATGAAGCATACAATGCTAATTTATATGGGATAATCTGAAATTAATTACCATCCACATTTATGTAAACAACCATTTTAGGGGCTTTATGAAATTGCAGAAACTAAATGTGAAGGTACAGCTCAACCCCCTTATAACGCTGTGCTTGGGGTCCAAAGAATCGCATCGCGTTATAAGCGGATCGCGTTAGAAAGAATGTGCAATTGTATGCATTGTACAATAAAGTATGTAAGAAACCAATAACCGTGTTGTAAAGTTTTCATAAATATAAAAATTGGGAGCCACCCTTGCATCGCGTTATAAGCGAATTCGCGTTGTAACGGATCGCGCTATAACGGGTTTAGCTGTATATACATGAAAAAAAAATAACACAATATCTTTATTGAGGTAGTAAATGTGTTTTATTCACAATGATAATACCTACTGTAAGATTTGCAACAATTGTTTTGGGATCTGCAAACAAAAAGTGAAAAAAAAAGTTATTTTTAATAAAACTTTAAATGACCAAGCAAACAAAATGTACAAAGATAATATTCTTTTAAAGCTATCCCTTGTAACAAGTTGGATGCACAGTACCTGGATGTGCACTGTGAAAGAAGGAAGACACATTAATCCAATGTATAATTTGCATTAGTCTCTCAGTTTGGAAAGTTATTATAAAGTGGAAATAATTTCTTCCAATGCCACTAGCCAGGACACACACATCCCACAACTTACTCACACTTTCATCTATTTCAATTTATTTTGTTGTCATGTTAAACAAAGACAATTATTCATATTAAAACCCCAATGGTAAAAGCAAAAACAGAAAAACAGCTGAGAAAGATATGAATTCATTGCAAAACGTTCACAGATTTGACGTTTCTAGCTGAAAGCTCTAGTACGCGCTTTGGTCTTGGAAAAATGTAGATTTAGTGGAGGTTGTGATACTTTAGTGGACTAACAGTAGGATTCTACATAGATCAATTAGAGTGTACAGATCTTTCACATAGGTATCTTCTTCAAACGTATTATAAATTACAGTGTACTGCGGTATTTATCAGTGAATACCCTTGGGTAATAAATATAAAAGAAATAAGTCTAGACCAATGGGGCTAAATAAACAGGTAGGGGAGGAAATGGACAAGAAGCTGCAGGCGTTTAGATTCTTGAAGTCGGAAAGGATGGAGGCATCATACTGTATCAGAATTATAAGGAATGTAATAAAAATTGCAAAAGGGCAATCAAATTAGCAAAAATGGATAATGAAAAGAATTACATTAGAAATGTAAGGTCAACCCTAAAAAGTTATTTAAGTACCTTAACAAAAAAATTAGGAAAGAAAATATAGGACCCTTTCAGTGTGAGATGGGCAGGCAGATTATTGGAGATAAGGAAAAAGCAGAGGTATTAAACAAGTTCTTTGCCTCTGTGTTTACCAGGGAAGAATCAATTGCAATATTAGTGCCAGAGGAGGCCACAACCTCTATATTAACGAACAATTGGTTAACTGAGGAAGAAGTTCATAGGCGGCTTGATAAAAATAAAGTAAATAAGGCACCTTGCCCTGATGGCATACATCCAAGAGTTCTTAAGGAGTTAAGCTCAGTAATAGCCAAACCATTACATTTAATATTAGGGCACCACAAGATTGGCGTAAAGCAGATGTGGTGCCTATGTTTAAAAAAGGAGCTATATCACAACCGGGGAATTACAGACCTGTAAGCCTGACATCAATAGTGGGGAAGCTACTTGAAGATTCTGTACGGGATAATATTCTGGAATACCTAATGGAAAACAACATTATTAGTAATAGTCAGCATGGATTTATGATGATAGGTCATGCCAAACTAACCTTATTAGTTTCTTTGAGGAGGTAAGTAGGAATTTAGACCAGGGTAATGCAGTTAATGTGGTCTAAGATTTTGCAAAGACTTTTGATACGGTTCCACACAAGAATTTAGTGTACAAAATAAAGCAAATTGAACTCGGTAAAAATATATGCACCTGGATTGAAAACTGATCTAAGGATAGACAACAGAGTTGTCTTTAATGGAACTTTTTCAGGTTTGGGTAAAGTTGTGAGTGGAGTACCTCAGGGATTGGTACTGGGACCCCTGCTTTTTAACTTGTTTATTAATGACCTTGAGATTGGCATAAAGAGCAATGTAATGGCACTAAATTGTGTAAGGTAGTAGAATCAGAGTAGGATGTAATTTCTCTCCAGAAGGATTTGTAAAGACTGGTAACTTGGGCAGGAAAATAGCAGATGAGGTTTAATACAGATAAATGTAAGGTTATGCATTTGGGAAACAAGAATTATCATGCGACTTACAAATTAAAATGAGAATACATTAGGGGAATCCTTGATGGAGAAGGATCTAGGAGTGCTTGTAGACACTTAGGAGTGCTTGCAGGCTTAGCAATAGTGCCCAAAGTCATGCAGTAGCTGCAAAGTAAACAAGATATAATCTTGCATTAAATGGGCAATGGATGGAAGGGAAGTAAACATAATTATGCCCCTTCACAAAGCATTAGTAAGACCACACCTTGAATATGAAGTACAATTTTGGCCACCACTCCTTAGAAAAGACATTATGGAACTAGACAAAGTGCAGAGAGAAGAGCCACTAAATTAATAAAGTGGAAGGATAATCTGTCATGAGGAGAGGCTAGCAAAATTAGATTTGTTTACATCAGAAAAGAGGCATCTAAGGGGGGATATGATAACTATATACAAATATATATTCGGGGACAGTACAAGGAGCTTTTTAAAGAATGATTAATTCCTAGGGCAGTACAAAGGAAACAGGGTCATCCCTTAAGGTCGGGGGAAAGGAGATTTCACCAAGAAAGGAAAGGGTTCTTTACAGTAAGGGCAGTTAAAATGTGGAATTCATTACCCATGGAGACAGTGTAGGCAGATATAATAGATATGTTCAAAAAAAAAGTTGGACATCTTTTTAGAAAGGAAAAGTATACAGGGATATATCCATTAAGTAAACATGGAAAGGATGTTGATCCTGGGAGTAATCCGATTGCCAATTCTTGGAGTCAGGACGGAATTTATTTTTCCCCTTATGAGATATCATTGGATGACATGTCACTGTGTTTTTTTGTTTGCCTTCCTCTGGATCAATATACTGTAAGTACGGATATAGGATAAAGTATCTGTTGTCTAAATTTAGCATTGGTTGAACTTGGTGGACGTGTGTCTTTTTTCAACCTCATCTACTATGTAACTACTATGCAACTATGGTATTTGGAATGTTTGAGGCACACATCCTGCTTTGTGGTTGGTTCTCTTACAAATGGATTTATGTTTAACCTAATAAGTGAAGAGGACTTCACCAAATAGAACATCATTGGTAGGATGCAAAAGTAGAAATGGCTAACCAGGCATCCAATAGTACTAGAAAAGGCAAGCACACAGACTCATCTAATAAGCATAAAAAAGGATACCAGTTTGTCATTGTCAATGTATACAACCACCTTTGACAACAGAAGCATTGGTGACCTATATTGAAAATGACATTCTGAGCAGTAATTCAATTTTCAATGCATAGCCCTATCTTCATAGAAAGAAGTATTAGTGATGCATTGAAAATGGACATTTTACTTACCGCTATTTGCATTTCTTCTAGTCCAGACATGACAGTACACACGTTTTTTTCTCCCAATCAGGGCACGTTTATTCCAATAAGTGTGGGCATCATGATTGTTGTATCTGCCTGAGAACTTTCTCTTCTTTTTGTTTCCTATCGCTTTAGGGCACCACTGACCTGGAAGAGTAATGTGCCTTCTTATACGTCTGCCTCTCCAGGATCAAAGTTTATCCTGTCCTACAGCTAAAGGGAAGTGTGTACTGCCATGAGACTTAGAAGAAACAACATTTCAATATTATCTTTTCATACTGTACTAACCTACTGGGAGCCAACCTCGTGTGGCTGCAAAACATGGACAAATCTTATACAAAAACAAAGAGCATAAAGTGTCGTTTTTTTTGCATCAGTTCTGCCCTAGCAGCTTACATACTTTGGCACAACCTTAAGTGTGTCTGTGTTGTTACCTCGTCAAGATGCAAAGTAGATTTCAATTAAACAAATGACTGTTTAAAACAACCCTAATTTAATCTAAACATCTCTTTGGAGATGGGACCAGATGGTTTTTGTACACAACAAACTGCTGCATTTGGAGGTCATTCATTCTTTCTGGAGATATCAAGTTCAATATTCCAATGAGAGCAGGAGTTTGCACACTACGAGAGACATCTTGCATTGTGGCACTTTTTTGTTTGTTTGCTAAGAATAAAGGCGCAACTGTCCATTGATTATTGTGGAGAATGGACAATACACTTTATGAAACAGAATACTATCTTTCATATAAACAAATGCTTTAGTCTGTATGTATACATCCCCGGCAAACAGAAGAAACAAACAGTACACGGTTATGTATCAAGAATACAAAGAACCAATTCATTGTGCTACAATGTTCTGCCTGGCACTATGAAATAGATTGTTTCCACAAGTCTAAATCTATAGTTCTATGTTCATGCACAGTCTCATGTTGATGAGAAACGTTTTACCCTCTATCAATATGCATTACTACATATTACTTTCCAAAAGGCTACATCCTGTGCTACAAACTCGAGATTGAAAAGGATAGTTCAGAGCAATGAGTGAAGAATGTCTTGATGAGCCCCTCCCTATTGATTTAAGAGAATTTGTTTGGTTGAGGACTAATATTTGTATACTTGTTGTCAGATGCACCAATAGCAGAATGTTTCTGATTGGTGGGTTTTTAGCGGGACCCTGATCTTGAGGAAGTCAGAAGCAGAGGAGTTGCAAACTTCCCTCAATTTCAATGGGAGTTTGAGCTGTGTCATTTTGTTTCAATTCATTTCTAACTGTATTGCAAGACGCTGGCAACCTGCAGGGTTTCATACAGCATGCTATATTTTTTATTTTATTTTTGTGGTTATTTCTGATGATTAATTTATAAATATTTAAGATTTGGTATAGGTCATTATACCTTTTACTGGATCAACCTTACAGCTCTTCAGTTATTAAACTATAATGCACCCAGATTTTGAAACATCATAAGTTTCTTTGCTAATAGATATTACGATCTACATTTCTCCAGTACGATTTGGCTACTAGAACTTTCAATGAAACAAATACAAAATAAATTGCGATGGTCCTTGCCACCTAAAGCACTGTAATTAACGCAGGGACACCAATATTGTTTTTGGTTCCTCCCAACTACAGTAGGTGCAAAAAATCAAAGCAATAATTTTCCAGGTGTAAAAAGTGTAGCACACTAACTATTGTTTATTTTAAAGCGAGTGAGCTACAAAATACAATATTAAAAGTATTGCTAAATATGTTGGTTATTGTTAACAGAATAACCTATAGAATACAGTATTAAGTATTGCTGTATATTTACAGCAGGCTCACTTTTCATGTGACAAAATATACTGTAAGGTGATCAACCTGTATATTCTGCAATGTACTCATCTAAAAAATAAATAAAAAATCCCGTATAATAAAAAGCAAAAGAAAACATAGTGGCCCATATTTATCAGGTTGTGCTGTGTCATCAAATACCACACAGCCCATTCAAATGAAGAGGCACGACGTTGTCTTACAGCATAGGAACATGTAGTAAATATAGGTCAGTATGTCTAATACTTAACTACACAACTTACTTTTGTGAATTGCGCTGGCCTTAGCCCTCATGCGTCCTAAAGATCCAGGCAACAACGTATAATCATCCACGTTGGTCAGATAAGAGCTTAGAAATTCAGTTCTCTCACAAGTAGTGTCTTCCATTCCTGTGTATGAAAAATCCCCACCCCCCACCAAAAAAAGTTCAGAGAACTACTCATCTTTCAATATTATTTTTGTTGTCTTTTTTTTTCAAAATCATTCTCATGTATCATGCAACATACAAAAAAAAAAAATACTTGTCAGGAAAGGCAAATAAACCCCCCAAATAGCAGATCTCTGGAGGCCTATACTTTTTTTTTTATTAAATTGATCACTTGAACAAGGGATTAAGCCCCATGAAACATTGTTCAGATAGTCTCCGCAATATAATGCAATAAAGATGATAAGAATGAGTTTGTTTTTATTTGGGATGCCGCAGAGATGTTTCTTCTATGTGGAGAGGAGAAGGGGTAGGGATGCAAGAGGAGAAAAGAAGAGAAAAAAAATGAGAAAGGTACAGAAAACTGGGAAGCGTATAAGAAAATGCAGCATAATAAAAAGGAGGCTTTGAAAGTCCAACATCCACAAAAATTGTGTTGATTTGTTGGAAGCGGCACTTGATTTTAAACACGTACCCTTGAACATTGTAAGCAATATTTACAGGACCAAAACATGAAGAATTGATTTGGAATTACAATTCAAGGGCTTGAAAAAAGGAACTCGTCTCTTCATCTTTCTAGAGTGATTACATTTTCATAGCTCTCAGAATGCAACACAGCGGTGATCAACGAGTACAGCTTGTCCTAGCCCAGGAGGACAACCGTGATGACCTTAACATAACTTAGAATCGAGGGTGGTGATGATTGAGTCTCTTAATTGACTTAAAAGGTCCTGCATTAGTATAACTGGAAATCTTGGAAAAAGCTAAATTGTTCAATTAAAACCCCAAAAATTAAATCAAAAGAAAGCTCCGATGGACGAGGAATTTTTAAGTTGTTATTGCCCCAGCTGGAGCTTTCAAAACACCGTTGGAAAAGCAGTGAAATATAGAACTACTGAGTACATACATATCTATTTAGGGCTTTTAGGCCAATAAAGTCTGGCTATATCAATTTTGATATTTACAAGTAAGGACATGTGCTATGATTTGCAAACCATGTCATAGCCAAACAGATTCATTAGGGCCCACTAATTAGAACAGCTTTTGATAGAAGAAAATCATACATTCGGGTAAATATAAATACAGTATTTAAAATGGCATTTGTATTAATACATTGAATAAAATAAAAAATAAAAAATACAGTATTTGCATCTAAAAGTGTGTACTTTGCAGATTTCCATCCCAAACAACAAGCTATTGTAAGGTAAAAATGACAAACCTTCATTGAACAAATAGTACCAAAAGTTAAATCACTTCAGTTAACCCCATGCCACATCATATCTATCAAAACGTCTTAAAAATCGTACGGCAAACAGAGATTACAGACAAGGAGATACCAATAAAAACATCAGATGTCCCTTTTATTTTCTCATCCATTAAAAAAAACAATGAATCCCTTGCATGCAACAGCATGGACAGTGATGTCTGTAATGCTCATTTTGGATAATCAATGTGGTTGCTTGTTCGCTTTGCATTTTAATGCTGAATTTCACTCTTTTCACCATAAAAAATATAATGGTCTACTTTTTTTTTTTTTTCATTTAGCATTGCATAGGCCTTTATCTGCTGTGCTTAGCAACCACTCCCATGTTATAGTCTGTAGTTGAAATAGAGATATCAGTTGCTTGAAATGAGTCTCCCTTGGAGGTTAAAATGGCTGCCGCCATTCACAATGAAAGGTTGCCAGGGAAACAAACCGGTGAAAGCTCAGTAAAAGAAAAATAAAGATTTTGGAGGGGGGAAAAAATGAAGTCACAGAAATAGTTCAACACAACATGAACTGCAGCATAAGGGAATGTTATTACTTCATTCTTGTTTTTCCCCCCCCCCCCCCCCCAGATAAAGGAGATGATAGCCGACTTTCATCTCCACATAATATTTATTTTAAACATGTTGTTTTAAGAAATTACCATGATCTCCAACAAAGAGGACATTGACACACCGATGCAACTTCATCTGTTTCAAGCCATCCATTAGTTGACCAACAATTTTGTCAATTTCCTTTAGTGGATTTGTCATCTGTAAAAGAAAAAAAGTGTCCAAAAAGTAGAATTACTACTTCTGTTGACAGAAAATGAGTTAAAGCAGCTGCTTTTCTTTCTTTTTTTTTTTATTAAATGTTTTACCTGAACCAGGAGGGAGGTCCCCCAGAGCTTCTCCATGGTTCAGTGACTTGCGGGGAACACCTTGTTTCCCTGGTCCGGTGCTGGGCCACAAAATGGAGGTGGGGTTAGGGCTCGACCCACTGGCCGATAGCAAAGCTAAAAGACATTGCTTCTTTCTTTTGTTGACCCAGAGTACAAGTTTGAAGTCCGGCGGCCATATATGTAGTGCCGCTGAACCTGCGGCACAGTGCGGTCACCTGACCGCTTTCAATAGCGTTCACATGACTACAGGGGCCATTTCGCGCGAAACGGAGGAGGAGTCCTGCTCCATTTCCTCACTGGGCAGATCACATCCTGCTTTCCATGGAAACACAGGACGCAAACTATGTGGCAAATAAAACTTCATTTGGGTCTGGGGTCACCCAAAGGGTTAAAGCACAAGTGAAACCTCACCATTTCAAGAAGGTAAAGGGATTTACTTCTGCATCTAGTATGCTTATCTTTTTACCAAACGTTTCTAATACATTTTTTAAAGTACGTGATGCTTATATTGGACAAAGCTGCATATATGGCTCGAAGAATGTAAAATAAATAAATAAAACAATAGTTCGGGCTGGCCAAACCATTGTATCGGGCAGCTCAACCACCCCCTAGCAAACAAGCATATGCTCTAACATAGCTCCTGTGTCAAAAGAGCCTCTTTCACTGAAGAAGTTCACGTGCAAATGTACAATAAGGACAACTTTGCTTCAGCGATCTTATAGTCTTTAGTATTCCATGTAAGCAGGGGCTTGAGAAGAACATAAAAAAAAAAACAAGACAACTGCTAATCCAGACTAAGCACCTTGATAAATGGCGCATGGCCCGAAACGCGTAGGTGTGTGGTTTCTGGGTGCTCCAGGGGTCATGCTTGATCCTTTTATTTAATAAACCAGGTTTTTTTGCTACCATTAGCCTCCTCCGTTTTTGCTGGCAGTGCACTGCCTTTGTTCATCTACTAAGCATAAAGAAGCAATGCTCCTCATCGCTACCTTTTTTATAATTTTTGACATACTTGGGAAGCTGGTGGAACAGAATGTTTCTATGCAGTAGTCCCTGATCAGCACTATTGCACTTTAATGAATAATCCCCTTTGAGTGAGGAAAGACGCTCTTGTGCTGAATGGCATTGAGATTAGGCATCACACAAAAACCACATTTCAAACTCTTACTTAAAATGTAATTTTCCCTAGAGAAAGTGATGTGTGTGTGTGTGTGTGGCTGTGATTGCTTACAGATACCCTTTATCATTACACAATGATTCATGATTTTAAAAGCAGCATATTTCTCTCTCAAAATAACAATTTATCTAGTCCTTCTATTTAGCCCCGCACCAAGACCGATGATATTTTTGACAACGCAAAAATACACTCTACAGTATAACATGGTCAGGACATGCACCAACGGAAATCTTAATAGGGACTTTGTACGCTAAGGCAGGTAGAATTGCCTGAATATTGAATTAATCACTCTTGAGAATCCCATAGGTCCTATCAGGGATTAGCACTGAATTAAATTCTTATTTTCTTAACAACCGGAGTGTTAACTTTTATCCTATGGGAGGCACATAAACCCATGGTGAGATGGAAAATAATTACCATTGCAGCTCATAGTAAAAAGCTTAGACAACATCAGACGGAACTATTACAAGCAAAGCTAGTAGATCTCAATAAAGGCCAATAAGCAAAACAACTCTGGTAGATGCTAGTTCAGTCCGAATTGCATTAGAGGGGAATTGGCTCTTTGTTTGTCGGACTCGGCTGATAAATCCATCCCTTGGCTACGGCAAATTTATTTAGAAAAAGCAAAACAAAATCAGATTCTCTATTAGCAGCCAGGTTGGGAAGCAAACAAGAAAACTCTACAATACAACATAGAAGACACAAAAATGGCACACACCTCGAATCCTAGAAAGATAACCAAGTTACTCACAGATTATTATTTGGAGGTCTACGACGGGAAAAAGGTTACTAGAGGTAAGGACTGCAAGACTAGAATCTCAACCTTCTAAGAGAAGCAGATCTCCACAGACTAAACATAGCGAAATTTCCAGACAGGAAATCACAGATACCTACATTTTCCATAGAGAAAAATCACAGATATGGGAAAAAAAAAACTTAAAAACTAATAAGGCCACCAGCCCAGACAGGTTTGTAAATACTAGTATAAAACAAATTCTGTAACATTCTAGCTCCCCATCGTTTAAGTTAATTTAATAAAATCTTAGACGGGGATAATGTCCCACCGTCCATGTTAGAAACGAAAATGATCCTGATTCTTAAAGAAGGCAAGGACCCATCCTGTTTTAAGAGTTCCAGGCAAATCTCTCTGATCAATGTGGATGTGAAAATCTTCTCTAAATCCTTGCCACCAGACTGAACAATTATCTGTCCAACCTATCCACACAGATCAAGTAGGCTACAGACATCAAACAGACGGGGCTACAGACATCAGACAATACTCACAGGGCATTGAGTCTCACTCTGATACACTAGCCTGCAGACCCGCACAATACTGCTATCCTTAGACGCTGAAAAAGCATTTCACTGTATTGACTGGGAATATATATTCGAGGTTCTCAGAGCATTTGGTCGTCTTTCAAGTGGTCTCTGCTTTATTTACAAAATTAAAAATCCATACTATGCTCCTATTTGCTCTAACCATTGGTGCACATTAGGCTAAACAATAAAATAAAGGGAATCCAGATAAACGATCAAATCTATACACCTTAGCTTTTTACAGATGACATTCTGCTAACACTGTCACACCCACTGACATCCCTCCTGAACATTTTTAATCTTCTCAACGCCTTTCGATTGCTATCTCGCTTTAAGAACAACAATGGCAAATTAGATGCATTAAACATACATCATGTAAAACTGATCTCTCTGAATTTTAATTTCCAGTGGAAACTCCACTTCCATAAATATCTGGGCAGAGTTCGAACACGCGCTCTAGACAGAATATATGAAGGACATTACCACGACAGGATAGAAAAAAAAATAACAACAAAAGACCTTGAAGAACAGTCTAGATATCAAATCTCCTGGAATCAATTCAGTCAAAATGAACCTCCTACGCAGAATATTGTACTTATCCCATACCCTGCCTGTTCCAGTTAAACATAAAGATATTCAGGTCCCACAAAAATGAAGATCCACATTTATATGGATTAATAAAAAGCCACGAATCAAGAGCACGCTCATACAACAACCCACCAGCTGGGTCGGGAGGGGCGGTCCAGTTGAATCAACTAGTTTACTGCACCTCCCCAAAAAATAGCAAGAGATGGTTAGAGATTGAAGCCATGTCCCTTCCAAATGGAAATTTGATATGCTGCTTTGGTTGCCCACAAAAGCGAAACGAATTTAGAAATCCCCCCTTTGTACAGTGGCTCACATTAAAAATGCGGGATGCAGCTAAGCTAAAGCATTCACTCATGACCACTAACTTCCCCATGTTGCCACTGTATACTGTAATAATTTGGACTTTCTGTTTTTTAGCCCTCTAGAGTTCAGGAGGTGTCGCAAGAATTCTACACCTGTGGCAATCTAGAGGACTTGGACTGTTTAATAAACAGTGGTCGATACATAAAAAATAAGTTGCACTCACTAGGTCTTTGCAAAAGAGGTAGTTTAATAAAAGATCAAAGTTTTGGTCCAAAAATAGAGACCTTTCTCCCCTATTTTTGGCCTGAAACTACTTCTTTTGCAAAGATCATGTGAGTGCAGCTTATTTTTTCTACATTTACCATATGACCTGGCTAGGCTCCAGGTTCTTTGCTAGCACTCACAGCAGTTTACATTTTATAGCATGAGCCCTCCTCTTTATTTTATCAGAGGTCCAGGCACCTGGGTCTGCACCACACTGATTTTTATTTTTAGTTTCCTGAGGGCATTCACAAATTCAAAAGCCCCTTTTTTAGACCTCACCCGGTTAGGGGATCTACAGTACGCATGTCCAAGGATGCAGAAAAGGGTTTACTTTCTCAAATGTACAAATGTATATCCCTGGTTGACTCCACAGTTCAATGTCTATGGTTATTAAGGAGAATACATTTAAGCTTCTGCATCAATGGTACCTCACGCCTCTTAAGTGGTCTGTTTTGTTGCACCTCCTCCCCTCAGTGTACAAGATTATGTGGCCAAATTGGCTTCTATATGGTGGCATTGCCCGATAATCAGGATTCTTTGGGAAAAGTACACAAAATATTACAAGGTATTCTGGATGTATCTATTCCATTGGATCCCTGTGCCACTATATTGTGTGGACCTAATGATATGCTAAGAAAGAAAATAAATATATAGGTTCACATCAATTCTGCGATCACATGCGGGATAGTGGCACTATGGAAGAAGCCCAATGCCTCATCTTAGGACCAATTTAGAACTAGAACTAGAACCTGGAAGGGTTTTGGGATGGAAAAACTGACCAATGTACAAGCAGATTCTTTGCATAAATACATTGGGGTCTGGGAACCATGGAGAGTCTACATAGGAGTAGCTACATTTCCAAAATTCTTATCTGGGCTCTTGGGAGCTGCCTCTGTTTCACCCTCGTTATGTTGAACTATCGATCAGATGGGTTTTGACACTGTCGACAATTGTTTGTTATTTAACGGGTGGGCTTAAGAATAGATATTCTTGGTGACCACATGTACCCATTTTCTTGTTAGATCATAAGTGTAATCTGTTTTTGTCTTTGTAGTTTTTTTTATTTTCTTTCCCCCTTTTGTATTACACCCCTTTACTTTCTGTATCGCTTTTATGCAATTATCTGAAACTTTATAATATAAAGTGAGATTTAAAAAAAGTAGAAATTAAAAAGCAATTTATACAGTGTGGGAGGAAATCTAATTGTTCAGGGAGAAAGTAGTTTTAACGCAATAAGGAGTGGAAAAGAACTTTGATGTGAAATAATTTCTAATATTTAGATTACTTTTATGAAAGACTAACACTAACACCATTACTCACATATCACTGGTACTATAAAAGCAACTTTAGAACTTGCACACCACCAGTAATTTCTGTGTTAACCAAATACCACTTAACCCTTTTGCTACCAGAGATGTGCAATACATAGACGGTGCCTTTGGTTGTACAATGGGGAAGTTAACCATTTTCCTGCCAAAGACATCCAAAAGCAATTGTGTATGCTAAACAGTATACATACTTAACCTTGAGTTGGGATTAATTATCAAGACACAATCTAACTATGTTAGAGCGCCTCCTAATCATGCCAAATTAATTCTTAGGCAGGATTCTTATAGTTGCAGGACAAGTGGATGTCTAGTTTTAACTTATTTTGTGCTTAGATTTTTGTCTTTTTAAATAAATTGTTTTTGTCCATTTTTAGTGCTTGCTCAATCAGCAATTGTTTATTTGTTTTTTGTTATTTTTTATTTTAATACATTTTGTTTAAGGTACATTTTTTTTCTTAACAATATCACACTATGCTGTTTCATTTATCTCTTTCCATGTGCTGAGCAACGGCTGATTCCAGTTATCTACATCCTTGGAACATTTTTTCTGGACTATTTCAGCATCCTGTCACTTTATCATGGTTGTATTTGTGCACATGAAATCACATATTAATTGTTAAAATTTATTACAATTATTTTTATGTAGTTGTAAGGGTGCCCCTATCACCTGTTTTTTGTCTGTTTGCAATATTACTCACTTTGGGTAGTTAGTGATCTTTAGTTGGTAGCCCTGTAACAGGGGATTTATCCCTGTTCTGAAAATGTGCCTCTAATCCAGCAGGGTGGTGGTTATCTGCTGGTAGTCAATTAACCAACACCACCTGGCTGATTAGGTTTGTTAGAAAAGCCTGCCCTTGAGACAGGAAGTGAGATTTCCTGAGTCTCACAAATTGTGGGACTGACCATAGGAACAGATGTCTTGAGCCTGCCAGAAGAAACTGCACGCTGCTTGCAAGACACAGGGGAAAGCACTTCTGAACCTGAATGCTATTATAGCCTGAGGAAAAAGGCAGCAACCCAGGAACAGAGAAGACTTTCCCTCCAACTACAAGAAAACAGATAAGACTTTCCTTCATAAGACTTTTTGTATATCTGCACATATCAAGATATATGTTTGGGGCTGGGAGACATGCTAATCTAAAGGGAGTTGTGGACTGGATAGGTTTCACTAGAAATACTCCCAAGTGGAACAGAAGCTTTGTTTGACCCCTTATTTGAATATGTTTGGATGATTTTCTTATGTTAAAGAAACAGGCGCAATAAAAGCCTTATTTAATTTCACCTTAAATCTCCATTGCATACGTCTGCGCATGTCCTCCTACAAGCCCCATTATCATTTTTTATCACTATTTATATTAATGAGTGATAACTATTGATATATATCATTCATATTTAGAATAGCGCTACACAGTTTGCACTTTTTTCCAGTAAAAAGCAATACTAACCTCTGAGCTGAAAGGTCCGTATTTATGGCCAGCTGTATCTGGCTGTTCAGAGTATAAGGCATAAACATAAGGCCTGAAAAAAGGGGAGATGAGAATATAATCTGATCACAGATATAATTAACACCAGTAATAATCATCATATGGCTTCAATATGGCTTACTGATTCTACCATTTGTACTGAAGAAACAGTAAAGTAATTTAAAAAAAATGTATATTTACTACACTTTTGAAATGTTGTATATTTTTCTGAGAACTGTTACACAGTGCATATTTCCAATTAATTGTCATCTATTTTTTACCACCCGCAATCAAAAAGATACAAGTAGATATCTCTGGATATAGTGAACTTTAAAACATTGACGATGCGAAAATGTGCCGGGGATTGTGTGCAACTTTCCTCTTTTTTTACATTTGTGTGAACAGGGAGCTGATCCGTGATCTTCCGGAGATGGCATTGTAGCTTTTTATTGGTAAACTCAATAGCCATGATTGTAGTTTTAAGCAACTATAAAACATTTAACTTCCTTTTTGGGTTTTTTTTGTACAAGGAACGGGGAGCCGAGGAAGGTCGGAACCACAGCTGAGCTCCTGATAATGCCGTATTTTTCGAATCATCCCGGGGAGCGAGCCCGGACTGCTCAGCCTTTTTGCGTCGACCAGCAAGTAAGCTTGTCCCGCGGACGCAACTAGTTCAGCGCTTTGGAACCAGGGGGGTTCCTGGATGTCAGGAAACTAGTGTTCAGCTCCATGGGACCGCATGGATTAGGCAAATTTTAAAAAAAAATAGTTGCGAGCAACGTGGTTTGCTGCTTCCACCTAGACATCAATGAACACATACCTTTCATTGTCAGATAAGTGCAGCCATTGTAGCATAGTTAAAACTCTACGCTCTTGAGGAATACTCCTAAAATAGAGAGAGAGAGAGAGAGAGAGAGAGAGAGATCACTTCATTATTAATGAGCTTCAAGCACAAGACATTTGTAGCTTCATATAAAACAGATATCAATTAGCATAAGTCCATTCACTCGAAATGTTGACTTGTATACATTATTACGGTCCCAATGCATTGCCAGTGTGTGTGTTTTACTTGGTGCATAAGATCAGACAATCTCATTAAAAATACTGTAGCAGGGTATTTCCTCCACACCAGTAGGGGCGTTTACACCACTCCTCAGGCTCACTCTGAGGAAGCAGGGAGGACTAAAGAAACTATGTCCTTGAACTCTGACACTGAGGAGGGAATGATACACTGTGACATGCGCAGTCAGTGCTGCCAGAGCACGTGAGGTACTGGAAGCCAGTAAGGCTGCCTGGAATTACGTCAGTTTTACTCCCCCTAGGTCCCAGTTAGATCACCAGCCACAGTAGCCTGAGTGTGTAGGGCAGCCAATAAGTTAGGGACCCTTCGCTATAGTGACAAGAACGGAGAAGCTGTGGTGCGGGATGGACTCCAGGACAGAACTCCTCAGGCCCCAGGAACTACGTGAGTGGCTGCCGGTGGTAAGGAGCAAGGGTAATTTATTTGGAGGCCCTGTATCATGGGACACTGCGGATGCCTTTCTCCTGAGTGAGGGACCACTGTTGTTTGAGCCTCAAAAGGGAAGGTACCAACATGCACCAACATCAGGGGTGGTGCTAGCTAACACACACACACACACACACACACAATATGGCGTTTGGGCTAACATCCACTATCCCAGGAACATTGGGGCTAGAGATAATAACAGTGGTATGGTTTGCCTCCCCTTGAGTGGAGAAGGGGATTGTATTATTATGGATGCTGTTATTGTTATTATGCAATAAGTGTTGAATTGGACCCCGATGGTAAAGATACTGTTGGTTATACAGTTGTGCGAGTGGTTCTTCACGAGTTAAATATATGTATATGTTCCTGTGGGGGCCCATCCGGTCTGTGACAGGAACCCCATAGGCGGAGGCACTGCACCCCAAGCTCCCTATGAGCGGAGGCTTAGGCTTCCAGATCCCTAAACAGGTTAGCACCATAACCTTAGTAACCTCTTATTACCAGTGGATCTCTCTTAGGGGGGATAGGGGTGTTACATTTGGAGGTGCTGCTGAGATTCAGACTTGGGGTGCGCAATAAATTTAGATATAACCATGTCCTTACCATCTGGGCAGAGGGTCGACCAGTGGGCCCTCACCCCCTGGTCTCCATCGGCCACGTTCCAACCAAGACACTGTCCTATAATTTGCGATTAGTGCTGAATCAGTTCCCTGGGTTACAGGACACCCAAGTCCTAGACAGAGAATGGGATACTGATCCGGCATGGAGCACAGTCCTGACATGGCTGACCATGAATTACAGATGGATGAAAGCCCTGGGGTCCTGTATCTTAATGGAACCAAGCCTGGAGGGTGTCCTATTATTTACCCTGAATTGTCAGTGAAAGCGGAGGAACCCAGCCACGGGTCGGATAGTCAAGGCAGCAGCCCATTGGGAGAACCGGCGCTAGCGGATGTACTAAGGCAACTTGCTGATAATCTGGCGCAGTCATTGCATGCTCACCACTATCAGAAATTAAAAGCCTTCTCTGGGGTGTTGCCAACATCTGAGGGGAAGAAGAGTTTGGGGACTGGAAAGACCATACCCTTCAAGTGCTGGACGAATGGTCTTGCTCCGAAGCCATAAAGAGATAGCGAATAGTTGAATGCCTAGGGCCCCCAGCCACTACTAAAGTAAGGATGTACAGTGAGCAGCATGTGGAAGTCACTGTGCAGGCTCTGGTCGGGAACCTAACTCATGCCTATGGTACTGAGGATGATGAAAGTGAACTCTTGGCTCAAATTCTATGTTCTCCAACAGAAGGAGGGAGAGGAACTGTCCGTGTTTGTCCGCCACATACAACTAGCATTGTTCACTCTACTTTCCAACAAAGTCATTTACCTAACTGCTGTGGGTGGATATCGGCTCAAACAGCTCTTGAGAAAATCACTACCCTCTCATCCCATCTAGTTTTGGGGGAACCCACCTAATTTTGAAGACTTAATGAGCCAGAAGAAAAAGCGGATGTGGAGAAGAGGGCGATTTTGTGACGGATTGTAATCAGCTGGCAAGTCCTAAATCTGCCACCTTGATGTTTGACACTCACCTTGTGGAGCAGCCGTCAGCCCCTAGGATAAGCACTCCTTTGGCTAGTCCAGAAAAGAAACGTCCGCAATAGATCAATAGATTGCGTGGGCCCCAACTCCTTCATGCGGGTGCTAATCGAGGCGGTCTATGCGTCAGCTTTGCTGGACATTAGCTCTCAGGTAACAATAGTTTACCGGTCTTTCTATGACCTTTACTTACAGTACAACATCTGCCTCTGCAGTTGGCTGAGAAAATGACATTATGGGGCCTTAGCAGCAGGACTATCCCATAGATGGAGTGATCCGAGTACGAATGTATATACCGCAACTTCACACTAATATGACTCACCCCATGGAAGCAGAAGCGCTGGTGTGTCCCGAACCTAGGGAACACTCTAATACCCCCATTATATTGGGAACCAATACCGATGTGGTATGGTCACTAGTTAGGGCTTTCCTTAAACAAGCAGGAGAAATGCATTTGTCTTCTCTGAAGATTCATCCCGTCTTCATGTAAGAGTGCCACCAGATTGCTGCCCAAGAACGATTTGGACGGTTCGTCAACAACGAAAAGGGGGTGGCCGAGATTCTACTGAGGGGAGTGTGGCATCTGATGGCCGGTGCCAGCTATCTTCCCAATCACAGAAGTGACTGGTACTTCTCATTGGAGTCAACACCTGAAGAGGATGAGAAAAGAGGATGGAAGGTGGTGCCAGAAGTGAAAGAATGGAAATATAAGTTTCCTCCTTACTTTGCCGTGTGCATCCAGAATATTTCTCGTCACCCTGTCCAGCTTGACTTCAATCAAGAACTGTGTAAAATATACCAAGTGACTTAAGTGAAACATCTGGCCCATGCGAACACTGCTTCAGCGCAGGAAGCCTCGTCCGAATTACAGTTCGATTTCGGAGAATCCTCCTTACCGGCTGAGTGGAAGAAACGCCTCAGCAACAGACTGGGTGAGGGAAACAAAAGTGTTCTCCACCAGTGAGATGGATGTGGGTTGTACTAAAAGCACCCAGCATACCATTTGGATGAGTGACGCCATTCCCTTCCGCGAAAGATCTAGGAGAATAGCCCCCAGAGACATGGAGGATGTTGGGGTCATCCTGGAAGAAATGAAGGCCACAGGCATTGTAGAGACTCCTGCAGTCCTTATGCATCACTTATCGTGGGGGTGAGGAAGAAAAATTGATCTGTGCGTCTACAGTATGTGTGGACTATCGTACACTGAATCACAGAACTATTCCAGATCAATACACCCTACCTTGAATTGAGGAGATCCTTAATGCCTTATCAGGATGTCGATGGTTCAGTGTCGTAGATCTGCGTTCCGGGTACTATCAGGTTCACATGAGACCCGAGGACCAAGAGAAGATGGCGTTCTTCTGTCCTTTGTGGTTCTATCAGTTTACCCAGATGCCCCAAGGCATCTGTGGGGACCCTGCCACCTTTCAGCGGTTCATGGAGAAAACCATCAGAAACACGAATCCGAGAGAATGTCTAGTATATCTAGATGACATTATAGTCTTCGGGCGGATACTGGAAGAGCATGAGGAACGCCTGTTGAAGTTTCTGGATCGTCTACAACAGGAAGGATTAAAGTTGTCCCTCAACCAGTGCAAATTCTGGTCACCTATGTGGGTCATATTGTATCTGCTGAAGGAGTATTGACCAATCCTGCGAATGTGGAAGCGATGATAAACTGGCTTTAGGCTTAGATCAGGCCTGGTGCACCCCTCCTCCATCTCCTTATGAGGTGGAGGGCTGATGTTGTCCTCTCTCCACAGAGGGAGAGAGAGAATGAGACAGGGTCCCCAACTGACACACTCCATTTAGGAAAGGGACAATATTTATAACCTGAGGTGGATGGCTGTAACCCTGCCCCTTAACAGAGCAGGTTGAATACTAATTGGCTATCACACACTATAGATGAACCAATCAGTATCCTCCCCTCAGGCTGACACTTTCTGGTCGTTGCTAAGGCCCGCCCTTGGATACTGATGACACAATCCAAGGATGCAAAAGCACACAAGGCCTTGAAAGAAGGCAAACCCCTCCACTGCCTACACCTAACAGGACTTACACTGGAAAGGTCCAGGCAGAGAAGTAGCGGCCGGAGGCTAGGCTATATTTATATCTGTCTTTTCAGAGTTAAGATTCATATGGAGGCCCACCTTTTTACTTGCCTCAGTGAGTTCTTACATTTGCTGCAGGAGCTCTCGTGGACTTGTGGCAAAAATAACAATGCCATCTGCAAATCAAAGGTGACTCGAGTATTCACAGTTGATTTTGATTCCTTTTTGTTCCCAATTTAAGGTCTTGAACAATTCTTCAAGTGTCGCAGTGAAAAGCTTTGGTGACATGGTATCTCTCTGTCGCATTCCCTTGCTGATCCTCATCTTGCTTGTATCTTCATGTAATCAAATGGTTGATGTGGCATTCTCGTAAATGTTTCTTATAATATCAATGCGCATTTAATGTAAGGATCTTGCTTCTTATAGTTCATGCGATATAACCCAGGTCCTGTAGAAGTTAACATAATCCATTTCTATACTGTACATTTGGTTTTCTAAAATTAATGTCAGTAAGAAATAGTGTTTATTTTGGTATAAAACGCCTAGTGACCAGTCATTTGAAGCAAGATGTAACACATCAACCTTTAAAGTAAAGATTTGGGTTTCATTAACATTCATATCATTGGTTTTGCTCATGACTTTGCTTTTCATTTCACTATACTATTACAGACGAGATCACGGCTATTCTAAAGCTTGCCTTAAACTACCCCGGTTACATTCAGGGTATGTGCTGGGTATGTGCTGGGCTAGTTTAAGGCATTTCTGCATTGACTAATGACCCATAGGATTAACACAGCAGGGGTCCCTGGCAGTCCCATTCAGTTTGAATGGGACTGCCAGGGACCCCCGCTGTTAATCTGATGGGCCATTAATCAATGCAGAAATGCTGGGGCTAGTTTAAGGCAAGTTTAAGGCATGTATCCAGCATGTACCTGTGTCTTTTTGGCGATTGCCACTGGTTTGTGTTAGAATAGTCACAGTCTCTGCTGTATACAGTATTATCCACTCCCTGATAAGCAGTTCTGTTTTTGCTAGCTTCTCACTCCCACCCATTACTGTAACCTTCTTCTAGTTGACATTCCCCTTGTCCGCCTGTCCCGTATCCCATCCATCCAAAATGCTGTTGCTTGACTCATCTACCTCACTCACCGCTCCACTTCTGCTGTATTACTACACAAATCCCTACACTAGCTTCCCATGTCCATGTTCTTTAAAACCCTAGCTGACTTACAAAGCTCTCAACGACGCTGTCCCTCCCCTTACATTTCAACCCTCATCCCCAAATGTACACCTAAAACAGCCAGTACGTTTTGCCCACAAAATCCGTCTTTTCCACCCACCTTATTACCTCCTCTCCCTCCCGCCTGCAAGACTTTCCCGTGCTGCCCTCTGCCTCTGGAATTCCCAACAACGTACCTTCAGACTCTCTCTCAGTTTTCAGCCATTAAAAAACTCCTGGAAACTCACCTTTTCAAGGAAGACAGACACCCACTCACTCAACCCTACGTCCCTCCAACCACATTGGGACCAGCTGCGCGGCTGGACCAACCTCATTGCTATATTACACGCCCTAACACCCCCTCTCCCCCTCAAACCTTAATGGGATCGGCTGTCTGGCTGGACCATACTGAGGTATCTTTTTGTTTCAATATTGTCCCTCATTCCCTCTAGATTGCAAGCTCTCAGGATCAGGGCCCTCATTACCTTTTGTACCTGTTGGTGCATATTTGTCCTTATTTGCATGTAACCATCTATGTAATTATCAAAATCTCTGTTCCCCATGGTACCACGCTGCAGAATATGGTGGCATTTTACAAATAAACGATAAATTCATTAACTTCGCTTCTTCACCGATTCCTATACATCTGTGGCGAGAACGTCTTATGCTGATTTTATTACAATTGTCCCTCTTTTCTGTGGTCAAAGACAGATGTATTGCATATTACTTGTATTTCCTCCTATTCTACCGGTCTGTCTACTTTTCTGCATCACCGTTCAATTTCAGGATTCCACCTACCCTCGTCTTTACTCTCACCTCCCTCTGCAATCACTTTATCTGCCTCCTAAGGAGCCCGGGGCCATATTTTCACGTTTAGCTGCGACCGTTTCCCCCGCCAGGACATTTGGCTGCCAAGACAGTTCTCCGTCGCTGGTAATGTATCCCCTAACCCTTTACCCTAAAAACCCCAACCTTAACCCCCTTGCCCTAAAATCCCCCAAGCCCTTACCCTGGAAAACGTAACCCCGAATCATTACACTAATTGTCCTAGACGCAGCACCTACCTCAGGGCCGAAACAGCCGCGGCTAAATGGCCGCAGCCAACTGTCCCTCGGTGGCTGAACGGTCGCGGCTAATAGTCCCTTTCCGTAGAAAATATCCCTTATTGTCTCTGCATACCGCTACACTGCTCAGAGTGTGAACTGTGTGGAGCAGAAATTACTTTTTTATAATAATTTTAGGACCGAGACCCTGTAATGACAAGTACTGTATATAGTTGCATTACAAAGCACTCTGCATACTGTCAAAACGAATTTTGTTTTACAAAGCTGTCAGCACACAGAGTTGTAGAATTAATATTGCACAAATACATTTGAAATCTACCTTTTAGAAAAAGAAACTTGCCAAAGTGACATGTTGCTGGAATTGAGGTTCTTCACCCTCCACTTTCTTGTTGGAGAAAGCACAATATTGGCAATATAGACTCTATGGACATTGAAGGGGTTGACCGGAAGGCTACTAACTGTCCCCTTAAAATATCTAAAAATACAGATTATAGTCACACTACGACATCACTCGGTACTCCATCCAATCTGTACAAAGAGTACATCTTTATTATGTTATCATCAGTACCACATTACTTGTGCTGTACATTATGACTTACACTGGCCAGAAGAATGTAGCTGCCTTCACACCCTGCTTGACAGCAGTTATCCAAATCTGAACAAGAAAAGAAACAGCATATATTACAACCATACAGTCATTTATGTCCTCATTTGATTTTGTGGACGCTGCACCCAATAAGATTTCAACCCGTTTCATTTTCCTTTCTTTCAACAAATGCTCAGCATTCGTGTTTAAATGAATAAACGATTGCTCAAGACCCCCCCACCCCCCCGCTCCGACTTCTAATATATTTGCTGTACATGATTGCAATGGAAAAAGACATCATTTTTTTCCAGTGCACTGGCAACGCTCCACGCATTGTACACATCAAAGGAGTTCACTAGATCCCATTTGGCCCCCCCATTGCTAAGAAGTTGGAGCACACCAATTTGGCAAGCAGCTGGCATAAATGTAATGTTACTGCACGAAGGGCAAAAAACACACTTCAAAGGTTTCCTTTGTGAAGGTTTGCTACACACAATGGGAACACTATGGTGCAATGTATAAGATGCTTTTGTCAAGATCTTATTTTTCTAATCTCGTTGCTTAGTAAATATTTGGTCTTATTGGGTTAAACAGCTCCCAATTGTATTGGGCGGCTGCATTTCACTCCGCTATCCAAAACCTTTGGCACTTTTGTTTTTCCATGTATTTCAACATTGGAATAGTGACGGGCCCACAGTAATGTACATGCAGTGTGCATTAAAACACACTTACATTTTTCTTGGTCAAAACAGTGTCAAATAAATACAAACTGTAAAGATATATATGGCATAAAATGATTATTTGCGGGGAAAATGTCAGAGGTCTGATACCTATTATGCATTTAATCCTTACATGGTTGGTACCCCTACGGCAGGGGTGCGCAAACTTTTGGTACTGCGCCCTCCTACCTGTGTGCTGGCATTAAATGACACCGCGGTTCATGTGATGTCATGTTACATGATCCTGCGGCGTCATTTGACGCGGCGCTGCCATGGCGACGCGTCGCCTGAAGCGGACTGAATCCTGGTAAGTGCGTTACAGCGGCCTTGCGCTGTGTCCCGGCATTTAATTTAAATGCCTTGGGGAAGAGCGCAGAGACTCTCTAACTGCCGCTCCCCCCCAAAAAAAATATCTCGCCCTACGGTATTGATTGATCGTCTTAAAGATGCAGCTATTCTGCTGCATGGGCTGTTTTTAACTGGATTTTTCTATATTATAATTTAATAGTTGAAATTGTATTTTTAAGAATAGTAACATCGCATTCGCAGCCTATTAGCAAGCCTTTCTATCTGCATTATGCTTTTGGACATTCATTGCACCGGTAGCTTTGTATGCACTTCGACAACTGCTTTAAATATGTTTTTTTCTTGAGAGACAGAAACACAGACAAGATTAGCAAGGTTAGGTACAAATTGGTCACACACATTTTTCTTGTTTGTTTGCTAGTTACTTACAGGCTGTCCTCCCCACCATCTGTGATTAAATTTCTCTCGTCCACGAAGGCTGAAGTTGGCTTCAAAAACAGGGTCATACATTGAATTGCCAACGATGCCATGTGATTCAGGATAAAGTCCCTTTGTGCAGAAGAAAAATGATAAGAATTGCAACAAACACACAACAAAGCTTAATATTTCGTGATACTACTACTGCAAAAAAAAAAAATGAAGTGTCAACAATCTTTATCTCTTGTGGGGCAAAAAAAAAAAGAAAGAAAACTGATTTGTTATTCTTTATTAAAAGGGCTTGTACGGGTCTAGTATATGTTTTTATATAAAAGATTTAATATGTTAAACTCTAGTCTGAGTTTTAGCAAAAATAAATATCTTTGCATTTTAGAATACATTTGATAAAACTAAATTCTGAGTGAAAAGAAGTTACCGTTGCCAATGTATACAAATTAGGGAAGGTTTTCGTAGGGTAAACTGGTCTCATATATGGAGAATGTGTTCCACAAGACCCTGTTTAGAAAAGGGAGAGAAAAGATGAAAACAATAGTCAAATAATCGAGCTCTTTGTGTAACTCAACTTTAATCCATCTGCAATGTTACAATATTTTATTCCTTCTGTACTTCGGTTGTTTTCTCTTCATTCTTTTCTTATTCTCCTCTTCTTCAAAATTGTACTCCCAAAGATGTTATTGCTATATGCATTTTACTTATTTTCTCTATACACTATCTGACTGTACCTTCATTTTTGTCATAATAATACTTATTTTATGTAAACGTTTATAAATTTACTGAAAATCAAATAAATAATAGGAAGAAACATTTGTTAAATATAATGTATTATTCAAACCAAAATTGGTTTGTGCAAGATTTTTGAAATTATTCAAAATCCCAACTGGAGGCATGAAGAAATTATATCTTAGAAAGATTTCGCTGTATCTGGCATAACAGCTTATGAAAATATCTTTTTGCTTGAAGAAGCTTGCCAGCATGGTGACTTTTGCATAAAGATGCCTTTCAATTAGCAAATTAACGTTTGTCAACAATCTTGTTGCACATCAGTTTTCAAGATCTTAAAGCAGCAGTTCACGCTGCCAATTAAACAAAATTAAATATGCATCAATACAATCTACACACTGACAAGTGATTAGCCAAGTTGCCGATCGATCGGCAAAGATTCGGTTCGGGGGTTCACTAAATGGCTGTCAGTGCAGCAGAAGAGGACCCAAGATGCAAAGTTCTGTGGGGAAGATCATGGGACCAGGCAGTCACTAGATACAATTGGTGCACTGCTAGAGAGAGGCAGGGCTCAAAAATGGGTGTGCCAGAGCCTGTTTCAGAAGAGGAAGGGGATGTGACTTTGTAAATGGTTGTTATAGGAACACAAAATGCTTGTTACATTATAATACATTTAAAAAAAAGTCTTTGAAAAAATGTAAACGCCAACAAGACTTTTGGGATCTCAAGATCTACATCCGAATAAGTGAATTTTAGGGAATCATGATGCCTCTAAAGCATATGTAAAAGAGGTCGCAACCTGTAAAATACATAATATTACTATTTTATCCATGGATAGCACCCAAAAATTCAGAGCAAACCAAGTCAGATGAGATCAAAGCGCAAGTCATTTACAGAACACTAGTAATAATATTTAAAGGGAAGAAGGCGGTCTAAACAAACTCAAATAAACATATCAATAGCTTGTGCATTTCACGCCGATAAGTGTAATATTCCTAGATTTTGCAAAGGCTTTTGATACTGTTGATCATGCTATCCCGCTTAACAAACTCCAGCGCTCTGGAATAAGGAAGCTTGCTTTAAACTGGTTTCATTCCTACCTATCAGGTAGATCCCAACATGTGTCCATCTCAGGCTCTAACTCTAACCCCTTGGATATCACCTGTGGTGTCCCGCAAGGCTCGGTTCTGGTGCCCCTACTCTTCTCAGTGTCCATCAATGATCTTCCTACAGCTTGTAAGGGAGCTCCAATACACATGTATGTAGATGGCACAATCTTATATGCACACAGCCCTATCCTCTCCGACCTTGAACACATACTTCAACCTGACTTTTTGAGACTTGAAAATTGGATTTCCCAAAACAAACTGTTTTTAAACACTGACAAGTCTGTAACAAAGGTATTTGGAACCAAGGCTAAATTTGTAAAGCTTCCAGTGACTGAGCTCCAGATCAGAACCAACGTTAATACCACTCTAACTCCTGTTACTAGTTTTAAATACTTGGGCATATGGATTGACTCACATTTAACATTTGGGATGCCCTGACATCCAAAACCTATGCTAAACTAGGTGTACTTTACAGGAACAAATTCTCCCTAAATCTGAGGATCAGAAAGCGTATTGCACAGCAGATGTTAATGTCAATTATTAACTAAGGGGACATAGTATACGATTCGGCACCCCAAACCCACCTCAGCAAACTTGATACCCTCTACAATTCAATATGTTGTTTTGTTCTCCAATGCAACTACAACACACATCACTGTGTAATGCTCAAAGAACTAGATTGGTCATCACTTTAGTCTAGGAACAAAGTTCATCTCTCCTGTCTTGCCTTCAAATACTTTCTGGGCAAGCTGTCTATCTGAACAAGCTCCTCACCCCTACCACATGCAGCACTTATCTGAGATCTGACTCCAAAAGACTGTTCATGGTCCCAACGTTCAGCAAAGTTTCTGGTCGCTCCTCCTCCTGTTACCGTGCACCCCAAAACTGGAACAATCTACTGTAGACTCTCACAGCCACCACCAGTCTAAGTTCTTTCAAAACTAAAGCTGTCTCACATTTTAATCTGGTCTGTAACTGTTACATACACCTACAGTATAATATATATTATCTTTAACTGTGCATGCAATGTCTTGTATATAATGTATACCGTGTTCACTTATGTAACCATGTATTATTTGTCATCATAACTCTATGCCCAGGACATACTTGAAAACGAGAGGTAACTCTCAATGTATTACTTCTATTTTATAAATGAATAAATAATTAATACAGTAACTTAATGATGATAGTGTGGAACACCATTTTCATTATTATTAGAGCTTTTGTACTTACTTAGTTTTTCAATGTTTGGTAAAACCTTGCTCCCTTTCTTCATGTATGAAGCACGGAAACCATCAACCGAGAAGATAATCAAGGGAGGGCGAACAAAACTAAGACAAGGATTTGCATAGAGAAATCATGAATTAGATGTAAACATAATGTTAAAAACAATCATTGTACTCATCTTGTTGTACCAATTGTTCCCAATAAAGTGTGTGCCCCTTAACCATACATCTGTATGTGAACTTGCATTTGACATACATTTTGGGTCTAGTTGTATTAGATACTTTGCAAATTATATGAATAGCAACAACCGAAAGAATAAAGAATTTGTAAAAATGTTACATAAAATCACAGGATTCTAGTTGGAGTGCAACGATAGGCGACTATAGAGGTTGGATATAATAAATTAAAAAGATGCCATTTCCAGTATTACATTTATATAGCAACACAGTCCCTTGTGTATTTTTGCCACAAATGAAAGTTCATTGGCCAAAAGAGAGATTATAGACAGACCGAGTGTGTCTTCCCTATCCAGTCCAGATTAAAAAACACTGGATTGCACATACAATATCAAGAAACAAAAAACACACATACTCAACCTCTAAACCTTATATGTTGGTTGAGGGAACAACTGCACATACTGTATATAGCATTTGAGTGCCAATATTACACATTTAATGTGTTTAAAATAACAAATGTGAAATGCAATATTGACGCATTAAAAGAATAAAAGGATAAGCAGACTTTAAATTCATACTGCAAATAGCTTCACACCTGGAAAGCAAAGTAAAAAGTTATTACCCTGCTGGACAGTCTGGGTATTTAATTTCTTCACATTCGTCCTCCACCCAATGTGTATCTCCTAGACAAGAAAGAGAGATGTAAAGAACAACTGTTGGTCAAGAAAGTAGACTACAAATTAGTCCTTTTGTGAAAACCTGGCAATTTTTTTTTTTTGCCAATTTCGATGATAATATAGATTTCAAAAATGGTTGAAAATTCCGCCAATTAGGATTGACCTTGTTGTCTGGGGTCATCTAGAGAAACAATAAATGAACAGATTTCAAAAATAAAAATGTGGCACTCTTATAATACTCATTTCGGTCCAAAAAGTTTGGAAAAATTGGGCTGTCCACGTGCGCATTACAAATTCACAAAGAGCTTGAGATCACCCCTCTTAGACCCTGTCACAAGTGATTGTTTAAAGAGCGTTACAACTCTTGAACACTGATATTGCTTATATTTCGCAACAGATATTGAAGTTTCAAAACTTTTAAATAAATCATTTTTTTTTTTTTTTTTAAACAACGTTGAATTTTAGAACAGATATGTAGTACATAAGTACAATATATGATCGTATTTAGAATTATAGGCGGGTGGGGGAGGGGGTAAGGAAAGGTATAATGCTGCACTATTGTCACACTTGATTAACAAAAAGTGTTTGCTTCACACAGATATGTGGCCCTAAATAAATGATTATGTTACCAATATATACTATTTGCTACATATTTTGGAAATCATTTAAAAAAAAAAGTTGTCTGTCCAGAAAAGCAATCTTCATATAAGTGAAGAGTCGCACATACATTATCAATGAGCTGTCTAGCACTAATTAATCTTACTGTATATTACAAATAGGTCAAGATGTTCCTACCCTGTACATCCTCAACCATTTCCAATTAAAACTGAAATACACCAATATATCCGTTTCTTTTCTAGTGGGTTTAGCAAAGTTTTTTTTAAGGTAGTTGGGGGTTACAAACATAGCATTGCTTATACTGCAGGTGTATTCCGTTGACATGGATAACCCCATCTTGAGTGTACCAGTGCTATTCCTGGGTTAAATACAGTAAATTGAAATGTTAATTCAAATTTAAAAAAGGCAAAATGATATGAAAATATCAATTTAAACACCAACTATAACATTCCATGATCCTGGAAAAACGACCCAACAATAAAATGACTGTCATGGTAGACCAGGTCTTTTAACACCATTTATTTTTAAGGGATCAATCACAGGGCAAAACAAGACAGTGAAATAAAATGAGGTTTATTTTGGATAAATCCTTTAGAACACACAAGAATACAAAATACAAAAATATACACACTTACGGGGGTCTGGTGAATGAGATCTACCTTTCCTAGGTGCAGGGACCTACTTCAAATGGGTTTACCCTGTCCGCTTCTCTGCTTCAGGATATCAGAGTGCTGCACACAGCAGGCCACTCTGACATGAACCTCCAGCTGGTCACAGTCCAACTCCACAACCCTTCCCAGAGTGTCTCTCAGATGGTCTCCACACTCCTTCCAAGAGATGGACTAGTGCTCTGACCGTTCTGTTCTGACTGACAGATTAAATCTGTCAGTGGTGATATTGGATACCGAGGCTTGAGCCTCATTACTCCAAGTTCTCTTGTTGAGTGTATTGTCGCACTCTTTAGGAAGCTTCTTGATCTGTGTTACTTGCCACAGTTGAGTTGGTTTCACAGGTTCAGCGCTGTGATGGGTCGTGGGTAGCGGTCAAATGGGTTTGCAGAGATCGCAGCAAGCTTCTTGATCAGCGGGTTTGAGTTCTGGTCCAGTTCCTTGTAGAATTTCTTGTTGAGCTTCTTTAGATGTTCATCTAACATCTCGATACCCAGTTCCCTATGAAGGTCTGCTATTCTTGTAGGAAGTGGAGCGTTGGACGCAATCCGCAGCGCCTTGTTCTGTAATTTTTGGAGAGATGATCTTTGATGTTGGTGGCAACCACTCCACACCGGGGAGGCGTATGTCATTGTGGGTCTAATGATCGCCTTGATCACATTGACTTTGCTCTTGATGGGCATGGTCCTTGTCTTCAGCAGAGGGTACAGTGCTGCCAGCTTGGTTGTTGCCTTCTGTTGAATCTTCTCAATGTGGTTTCTCCAGCTTAGTTTGCTATCTAGGATTACACCTAGGTAAGAGCTGTTTGGCTCCCATTTGACAGCCTCTCCGTTGAGGGTGATTGGCGGGTGTGCCTTGATCCTCTTTTTGGTAAACAGTGTAGCTGTAGTCTTGCTGGAGTTCAGTCCTACTTGCCAGTCGCTGTACCATGTTGATAGCATGTCTAGTGCTTTCTGGATGTTCTTAGCTACTTCTTTCTCTCTGAAGGACTGGGAGATGACTGCCACATCGTCTGCGTAGAGTGCCAGTTGAGTCTTGTGGAGGTCTGTGGGGATGTCATTCATGAAGAGGTTGAAAAGGAAAGGTCCCAGGACTGATCCCTGTGGCACGCCAGCGCGGATGGGGCGTGTTGTTGAGAGCTCTTCTCGCACAGCCACGTGGAATGTGCGCTCCCGCAAGTAGCTTGCAGTCAGCTTAATCAGGTAGTTTGGGAATTTCAGGTTGATCATTTTGTGCAGTAGTCCTTCATGCCAAACTCTGTCAAACGCTTTGGCCACGTCCAAGAAGACAACTCCAGTTGATTTGTGGATGTTGAACCCATGGCTTATTATGTCAACGACTCGCAGCAGCTGATGGTTGGTTGAGTGGTCCTTCCGGAATCCAAATTGCTCCTTTAGTAGAATGTTTTTACCAGAGGCAAAGTGGCGGAGGCGCGTAAGAATAACTTTCTCCAGGAGTTTCGACAGTCCAGAGAGCAGGCTTATCGGACGGTAGTTTGCAGGATCCCTCCGTGGTTTTCCAGGCTTTGGAAATACAATGACCTTGGCTTCCTTCCAGGATTGAGGAAAGTGCTGGAGCCGCATGCATGCATTGAAGATTTCTGTGAGGCATTCCATGGCTGCCGGCGGAAGCTTCTTGATGGCCAGGTTGGTAATTCCGTCACTTCCTGGTGCTTTGCCATTTGCCAGCTTATCTGCAAGTTGCGTTATCTCAGTCCTGGTGCATCCTTCAAGGGTTTCCGCTTCGGTCTCTGGTAGGTGCTCGGTAAGATGCCTGTTAACTCCTTGCTCAACTTCCCGTGCTATTTTGCTGGCTTGGTTAGGCCTAAAAGTTGTCTCCAGTGTGTCAGCGAGAACCTCTGCCTTGTCCTTGTTGCTACATGCCAGGTGGGTCTGGCCCTGGATAGGTGGATTAGGCTCCTTCTTCCCGGTCAGGCGTCGGGTCATTCTCCAAACAGAGTTGTCGGATTCCTTCAGCTTGGCTGCTGCGGCCTCCCACCTCTCCCCCCGGTGTTGGCTGATTTGCTGTCGCAGTAGTCTGGCAAGTGAGTTGTACTTTACCAGAAGGTCAGGTGTGCGGAACTTCTGCCACTGGCGTCGGGCCCTGTTTTTCTCAGCAATCGCTTGCTTGATCCCGCTCGGTAGGTCGTAGATGGAGCAGCGTTTGGGCATCTGTTTTGGGACGCTGTGCTCTATTGCATGTTGGACTGCGGTAGTAAAGGTGTTGACAGCATCATCAATGTCTCCGTTGGTGTCCAAGGGGCGGGGGTTTGTGATGTTGCTCAACTCTTCTTTGTACAGGCTCCAGTTCGCCCTGGTGAAGTTGTACCTGGGTGTTTGCTGGTGGGTTTCCATCTCGTCGCCAACAGTAATGGTAACTGGGTTGTGGTCTGAGGTCAGTTCCGCCAGGGTTTCCAACTGGACAGAATGTTTCACGTTCTTCAGTAAGACAATGTCCAGGACATCCGGTGTGTGGCTTGCAGTGCCTGGGTAGTGGGTGGGTTCTGTAGGGCCAGCCACTACAAAGTCACTCTCCTTTGAGTAAGCAAGAAGAGCTTGTCCTCTGGAGTTTGCTGTCCTTGAGTTCCAGCACCGGTGTTTGGCATTTAGGTCTCCCCCGATGATGGTTGGGACAGTGGAGTCCAGCAGAGCTTCCAAGTCTCCCAAATGTAGCTTCACCTTAGGGGGGCAGTAGGTGGCAATTAGTCGCAGTGGTCCTGTTGCAGTCTTTACCTGTACTCCAGTGGCTTCAATACTCCGGAGGGGTGGTAGTGCAATCTCATTATGGCTGACCCGTGTGTTAACAATCACAGCCGTCCCACCACCTCTGGCTCCTGTTGCCCGGTCAGTACGGTATACCCTGTGGTTCGCCAGGCTTAGTTTTTGGTTTCCTTGAAGGTGGGTCTCCGAGAGCAGAGCTGCGCATACATTCCTCGATTCCATCAGGTGAAGGAGTTCATCTGTCTTCTTGCTGATACCATTTGCATTCCACATCACGATGACAGAACTGCGTTTAGATGTTGCTGCCATGGTGGTTAGTTTCTGTGCTCCTGAGAAGGGCCGGGATGAGATTCGCTATCATTGTCACAATGGGGTGAATATCCATTCTCGCAATAGCGCTCGCTATTTTAAGGATGATCTCTAGCCAGTTTGTTGGGCTTGCGGTTCCGCCTGCGGGGTCCGGGTTGGCCGCCTCAACGGGGTTGGTGGATGGTGTCCTGAGAGTTTCCGCGTAGGTCTGTCCGTCTGGGTTTTGCATCCTCTGGGTGGATGCCGTGCCTTGGTCTGGGATCAGGTGTTCTGTGGTCCTCTGTCTCTCCGGCGCCAGGCGGGGAAGCTGGTATTGAGTAGTGGGTGTCTTCCTTGGTGCCTGCTCCATCAGGTGGGGTGTCCGCTTTTCCCGTGCCTCTTGCTTTGCTTTTGTGAGGTACGGGCAACCACGGTAGCTTGCCGGGTGTGGGCCTTTGCAGTTTGCACATGTCGCCGGCTCCTTCTTCCTATCTCGTGGGCATTCCTTGGAGTTGTGGTTCTCTCCACAACACACACAGCGTGGCTTCTGGTGGCAGAATGCAGAGGTATGCCCGAGCCGTTGGCAGTTGAAACACATGGTTGGGCCTTTTCTGCCCTTTGGCGCTTCTGTGGTTACCACACAGCTACAGAGCTTGGTAATCTTGGTAAGATCTGCAGGCTGGCTCTCCGGGGTTTCTGCCAGTGTGACAATAAACAAAGGGAACTTCTTGGTCTTGTCCACCGGGGATGTCAATTGGGCTACGCTCTTGACTGGAAGTCCATGTTCCGCGAGGTCGTGGGAAATCTCCCCCACGGAGGCGTTTGCTGGTAAGCCGCGAATTACAAATTTCTGGGGCTTTAGGCGCGTCAGTGGGAAGGTGTAGTATTCTATGCCCTGCTTTGCAAAGCAGTCCGTTAAGCTCCGGTAGTCGTCCACAGTTGTGGTAGTGATCTTTGCGTGGTTCGCCCGTGGTTTAACTACAAACGGGGAAGTGCAGTGCTCGGTGAGGATGTCGACAAGGTCCTTGTGGGTCTTCATATTCCTAACCATTACCGGTGGTATGCGAATCTTTTTGGGTGGGAGTGCAGTCTCTTCATCGTTGCACCTGGGCCCTGAGCAGTCATCGGCATTAGCAAGTGGCTCGAAGCGGTTTGATGTTTTGATGCCTTGGTCTTTCTTGTGCTTCTGCATCTTTGTCTTTGCTACCGATGGAGGGGAAGAACCATTGGAGCTATCAGAGTTTGCTCGCCCTCTCTTCTTCACTAAAGTGTAGTCCATGTCTTCTGCAGCATCATGTATTGCAGTCTCCATAGGTGGCACATTTGCCTCTGCCATAATAAGGCGCAGACCAGAGCCACGCACCCGCACGGCGGCGGGCACACGGCACAAATCAGAGCCACACGCACGGCGGCGAGCACTCTGCACAAATCAGAGCCACGCACACGGCGGCGAGCACACGGCACAAGTCAGAGCCACGCACCCGCACGGCGGCGAGCACACAGCCCAAATCAGAGCCACGCACCCGCACGGCGGCGGGCACACGGCCCAAATCAGAGCCACACACACGCACGGCGGTGAGCACACGGCCCAAAGCACGCAACGCAGGGAGCAAGAGCACACGGCGCAGGGGGGGGCACGGCACCAAGTTCAGGGGGGGCACAGCACAGAGCGCAGGGGGGGCACAGCACAGAGCGCAGGGGGGGCACAGCACAGAGCGCAGGGGGGGGCACAGCACAGAGCGCAGGGGGGGCACAGCACATAGCGCAGGGGGGGCACAGCACAGAGCGCAGGGGGGGCACAGCACAGAGCGCAGGGGGGGCACAGCACAGAGCGCAGGGGGGGGCACAGCACAGAGCGCTGGGGGGGGCACAGCACAGAGCGCAGGGGGGAGCAGAGAGCACAGGGGGGCACAGCACTGAGCACAGGGGGGCACAGCACAGAGCACAGGGGGGCACAGCACAGAGCGCGGGGGGGGCACAACACAGAGCACAGGGGGGCGCAGCACAGCGCACAGGGGGGGGCACTGAGCACTGGGGGGGGCACAGAGCACGGGGGGGCACAGAGAACAGGGGGGGGCACTGCACTAAACAGGGGGGGGCACAGCACTAGGCAGGGGGGGGGGGCAAGGCCGGGGGTCACAGCAAGTCACAGCTCTGGGCTCTGTACTGCACACAGAACTCAGCATACAGTGCAATAAAGCTATAAAGCAAAGCGATGGGCAATGACCCACGTGGCAGCGGCGGCTCTCCCCCACGTGGCAGCAGCGGCTCTCCAAACGGGCCAGTCAATACATCCCCGACTGAAACTCCGGAAAGTGGTGTCGGCGCGGGCGCTGTGATTGGAAGTGACCCACTCGAGGAGTCATCAGCCTCTCCGGTCAGTTCAATCAATCTGAATCAATGAAATGACTGACTCAATGCTATCACAGAGACCAGACTAGTGCTCTGATCAGCAGTGTTCCTTATATACCCCTTGAGGGCTATCCTTTAACATTGAGCAAGGGTAGCCAGTCAAGAGAAACAGTGCCTGGGTCTCAGACCTGATAACTGATTAATTTAACTAATCCCCTACCTTTGTTCTGATCTATTTCTATGGAGAGGTTCAACTGAGTGAATTACTTAGTCTTTCTCCATAAAATTGACAGTAACAGTGGAATATCTCATTTACTCTCTTGCATGTTAATTCCATCACCACACAATACCAGGTATGTAATCTGGGAGGAATTGCTAACATCAGCATGAATAAAGACATGAGGTAATTATGTAAAAGACAGGACTTAGAATTACAGCTAGCCCAAAACACATCACAGAACAATGTTGATTCACTGGGGGATTGCATTTACAGGGAATAAAGAATATAGGCTTTGAAATACATTCCATGTTCTCCCCCAGATATTAAATTACATTTGGCTGGATGAAACATTACTAGGACAGCCAAGTTACACTTTTTTTAGGGGGTAAATAGCTGGATTTCGCTTTATTAGTTCCCCCAGCTACCCCTACCGTCACAGACTTCATCTGATGGGAAACAAAAAAACTATTCTCCATCTAACGGGGACATTGCACCAGTGCACGTAGACCCTCATGTATGTTTGTGTACTACAGTGTACAGCAAAGATTGCAGCATAAATTGGAACAGTTACTTGGCAATCTGGTGGTTGGCAGATAAACAGACGTAGCTAAGATAAGGGCCTTCAGTGCTGCGGCCACAAGACTGCGATGGTCACTGCACCTGCAGGGGGTCCCATTCGGAATCATGGACTGCCCCCACAGGGTGATCACAGTAGACTCAACCCCTACCGCGGGATCATGGTAGACTCCGGACACGCCGGAGACAGTGGGTCTTGCTATATCTGTATGATTAAGCAGAGTTTGTAATGGTTCCTACCGTAATTGGAAGTCTCAGTTTGTGATGTGGTTAAGGCGCTGCCTATTTACAAAGTAAACGACTAGAGATATTTTTTTTAAAGGGTTTATATTCTGTGCAGTGTATTCTTTGCAGATTGTGATTCTGTGTACAAAAACAATATTAAATACTGTACAGAAATGAAAATAAAATGCAAATGTGCTCCTAGTTCCAAAATCTCAATTAGAGCACCATCCATGTGATAACATACACATTAGTAAAAACCCTGCAAATAATCTCATTGCATTATATATACACAACGCAAAATAGAAAAGGTAAAGCTATGCACTATGGCAACTTCCTAAGGACAGTGCAAACCCATAAAAATGTATTGTGACCCCAAATAAATTTGTTTTCATAGAACACCATCCCATATACTAGTGAATTAGTAGGGCTTCTATTTTTACTAATGCAATATCATATATACATTTGTATCATTGCAGTGTAATATATAATTACCCTTTAAAGCAGCAGTTCAAGAAATATCCTACATGTGTTTTTTTTAATAAATCAGTTCTGTACTATGAGAAAATACTTGTAGCAGTTAAAAAAAAAAAAAAGACATTTTTAATGTTTCTAATGCAAGAAGCATTTCCAGCGTGACAGCCCCTTCCCCTACTGATAGGCTCTGGCTCTTGAGCCCCGCCCTCTCTCTAGCAGTGCGCCAATTGTATCTAGTAACTGCCCAGTCAATCATATTCTAGGAACGACATTGCCCAGAACGCTGTGCAAGAACTGAATTAAATAACTGGATCAATAAGTATAGATACAGTAGGATAAAGTATCTGTTGTCTAAATTTAGCATAGGTTGAATTTGATGGACGGAAGTCTTTTTTCAACCTCATCTACTATGTAACTATGTAAATAACCCGGAGCAAGCGATCAATTACAGGATCGATCTGCAGCTTAGCTAATCACTTGTCAGTGTGCAGATTGTATTGATGCACATATTGAATGGGAATTTTTTTTTTTTTTTTTTTTTTTTTTTTTTTAAACGGCAGCTTGAACTGCAGCTTTAAAATAATTCAACAAAAATATATATGGCAAAAAATAATAATGATTGAGTCTTAAGAAAGTGAAAAATCTACTGAAAACGTCACAGGGATCCCCTGAAAACTTCCTGCAGAATCCTACGGTTCCACAAAACGCAGGTTGTAAAAGCAATGCATTACAACATTTTTACTGTGACAAAAAAGCCATTAACCTTTGCATACTGCTTGGTAGTTAGTACAACAGTCGCCTCTAGCCATGCAGTCATCAGAGCAGTGGCAAGCACTGTCATCACTTCGTGTCTCTCCGCACCGATCAGTGCACCCCCAGCCACGACCTACAATAAAATATATACACAATGAATCGAGACTCTTCCTTCGCACAAAAACAAAAAGAATAAATGCAGAAGTATCCATTATTTGCACCAAACACAATATACCCAAACATGGTCAAGGCTATTCTACAGTATTGCCGTTTGTTTAGCTGCTATTGGGCATAACCCTCTATGTTGGGCAAGCTCTATCTGGACTATTAAATACAGACTACAGTGGGTACATTCATAAATTAAGTTCTGGGCAATTGTCAAAACATTTTTGCAAGGTTTTGATTAGAGACATATTTTTGTGGGGTTTTTTCTTGCAAGCTCTTGCATTGCTCAAACTTT